>NC_064285.1:46849003-46883479 GCF_019186545.1 Solanum stenotomum | reverse complement strand
ATTATTAAATCCTGTTACTACTATAGGCGTTTTTAATTTTTCCCATTTTTCATTTGGTAAACAATTATGTTTGCACATATTTGCTTCTGCTCCTGTATCTAACATTGGAGTGTAATATCTGTTGTAATAATTTTCTACTATTATTTTTGCAAGTATGTAAATTTTCATATTGCTCTTTTAATTATAACCTTTTTATTTTTATATGTTATTGTTAATTGTGTATTTTCCAGGTTATATGGTTTCATTTCTTCCAGCCATTTTATCCCTAGTATTACATTATCTTCTTGATATATTTTAAAATTTATTGGTATCATTATTCCTCCTATGATTATTTCTTTTTGAGTTGTGTCTTCTATTTGTAATAATTCTTTTGGTAATTCTGAGCATGTTTGTTCTTTAGAGATTATTTCTTCTTCTGATACTAATTCTCTTGGTATGTAATTTTCTTCTTGTCCAGTGTTTATTATAATAATGTGCTTTCTTTGTTCTATTATTCCGGTTATATAGTAATGATATGGTTCAATTTCTTTTATCCTTTGGTATTCTACCGATTTTCTTGTAGGTTGGGAGATTTCATTTTCTTTATCTAAATTTTTTATTCTTTTTGATGTACTTATTTTATCACTTACTATTTCTAAATCTTCTTCTATATCTATTTCTTTATAGCTATAATCATTATTATCTATTACTGTAACAATTTTTTCAAAAGGATTTTCTATTTTTATTTTATTTATCTTATTTTTTGCTGTTATTTTATGTTTTGTTGTTAGTACATATAGATTTTTACAGCGGGCTGTAAATATTTTACTTCCTGGGGCTAACTCTATTCCTGACATTTTCCAATATAGCACTAATGATTTGTCTATATTTCTATCATTTATTGCTACAGAGTAATTAACACTTATTATAAATTTGAATTTTTGATATATGAGATTTCCTTTTACTGTACTTATAATGCTTCTTTCTATTGGTTCTATGATTCTATCATCAGCTAAATATATTTCTATTGGTGTATCTATCCCTTCTCTAAAACAAGCTTTTATTAATATTTCCGTTCCTCCTAAGTGTATGTATTTTATGGGATCTTTAGCTTTAATTTCTTGTATTTCTTTATTTATTATCCTTTTATTTATTATGGGTATTCTTGTTTTTCCTTGAGTATACTTACAGTCTATTATATGTTCTTTTTGGCTTACTACGTAGTATTCTTCTTTTTGTCTTTTAAATATATTTCTTATTAATGGTACTTGGAATATTTTTTCTACGCTAAGATCTAACTCTTTTCCTTTTATTTGTTCAAATATATTGAGATCAAAAATTACTTTTTGTTCTGTAGATTCTTCATTTGTATATTCATCTTTTTTATTATTTTCACTTCTTTTTCAGTCATTATATTTTTCTATTTCATTTTCGGATTGTTCATTTTCAAGTTCATATATGCTATCATCGCTTTCTAATTCGTAATCTATATAATCTATTTGTGTATAAATATCTTCATTAATTACTATTTCTGATATTTGTTTTTGTTTTGGATTCTTAGGTAATTTACAATCTTTAGCTAAATGTCCTAGTTTTCCACAATTATAACATGTACATTCTGATATTTTCCTTTTTGGTCTAAAAGGTCTTTTTGCTTTAGTATTTTTTACATAATATCTCCGTCTTGGTCTTTTATACCTATATTGGGATTTGAATTTTTTATACTGTCCTGGTTTTCTATATTTCTTTTTATAATAGTTATCATTACATCCAAATTGGGGTGCTATCTTATCTTTGCAACATGCTAAATTTCTAATTATTGTTTTTTCCATTTTCATTTCTTCTCTATATTTTTCACTTATTGTTGAATACCATTTTTGTAGGTATCTCATTCTTGCTCCAAGTGTATCTTGTAATCCTGCTTCGGTCCAATCTTTTATTATTTTAGAACTAAATGGTTCTGGTAATTTTGTAAAATATAATTTTCTTATTTCTTTTGCTTCCTCTGCATTGTATGTCCCTTTATAATAATATTCTCTAAATACACATGTATATTCGTCTATGTAGCACATATTACATATAGCTAATTTTAGCATTAAATTCCTATGTAACTGTTTTTCTTTATTTTGTTCTTCTACTTCTGTAGTTGTACTGCTAAATTCATTTCTTATGGCCATTTCATATTTATTTAATATGTCAATTGGTGTAGTTGCAATTTCTCCATCCATTGCCTTATTATTTCTTAATATTTTTGTACTTTCTTCTTCTAAATTTTGTAGCCATAATTTTACCGTTCCCATTAATGTTCTTTCTATATATCCTGGTACTTCCGTCATTCCGATTTTATTATCTATTAATTGTTTTGATATATATCCCACCCATAGTTGTATTGTTTTATTTATATCTGCTACACAATCTAAATCTAGAAAACCATTATTTCGTGATGTTGTAGATGGTTTCCATTTTTTATTATTTTCTTTGTTTAATCGTTTATTCCATAAATTATCATATCTATCAGATTCTTCATAACTAACTGTGTAATATTCAGGAATTGATGTTTTTGGATTTCTAATTTTTGTGTTCGTACTAGTACTTGGTTTATCCTTTATTTCTTTTGTATTTATTTCTATTGTATTATCAACTATTTCGGTTTCTTTTATTTTTTCTAATATTTCAGTATATGTTTCACTTATATCTGAGCCTTGTTCTGAGTAATTTTCATCTTCTATATCAACATTATCTACTCTTATTTCTGGGTTTAATTTTTCTTTAAAATTTTCTATTTCTATTTTTAATTCTGTTTCTTTTTGTTTAGCTGCATATAATTCTTTAAGCATGGTTAGCTCTTTTTCCAAAGCCATTATCTTATCATTTTTTACTTCTTCAATTTGTTGTATTTCTAATTTTGTTTGTTGTTTTATTGCTTCTATTTCTTTTTTCCTATCTATTTCTTCATTTTCTTTAGTTATTCATACCATTGCAGTCAAACTATCTTCTAATTTTACTGTTTCTTTTTCTATCATTAAATACAGATTTTCACCTATTTTTTTATATCTTCTTCCTAAGTTTGAAAATATTATTTTTATTTTTAATCCTTCCGGATTTTCGTAGATTTTTTCTTCTATAGCAAATTCTTCCTTATTCATCTTAAATTGTGTTTTAATTTATACTCTATTCTTTGTATTTCATGTTGTAATTTAAATATTATCTTCCTTTGGGCTAGTATAGATTTTTGACATACTCCTGCATATATATTATATTGTAACCTTTCTTGTCTATATTTTAATTCTTGCCTATTTAAAATTACTGTTCTAATTAGTTCATTTTTGTGAATTTCTTTATCACTCATTTTTATTGATTTTGTCTTTTATTACTTAGCTCTGATACCAATTTTGAGGGGGGTCCGTTCATAGTATAAATTATGAATTTATTCGTTCATAATATATTTTTTCTAAAGGAATTAGTCTAATAATTTCTTTTATGTTTTCTAATATATATTCTATGTATTGTATGTCATGAGTTTGTTGGAATATTTCTATGTTTTCTTTTATTAAATTGCTTAATAAAGTAATATTTATTATAGTTTGTTGCCAATATTCTAAGTATTCTTGATTTATCATTAATCAGTATATTGAATTTCTAAATCACTTAAGTTAAATTTTAACATTTCAATTTCTACTCTGTCTAATTCGAATTCATACCATTCCTGGTTCATTAATTCTTCTTCTTCTTCTTCAAATATTTTATTCCATATTATCTTTGTTAGATCAATGATTTTTATATTCTTGAGTATATACAGGATCAATGTTTTATATGCTAATATCATTTCGTCATGCAAATTAGACATAATAATTTTGAAACATAATTCCCTTATACCATAATCTTGACGAATAATTTTATATTAGATTACTATAAACTAGATTATTTTCAACATGTTTTCCTGTCACTGTTAACATCGTACTTTCGAAAGTATTTTCTTCATAACAGCGCCTCAACTATGTTTACTCCCCTCACGGCTTCTCATGCCTATGGTTTCAACTTTAGGATGGCATAGTTTGGAAGTTTTCCTTTCTTTCCTCATGTTAACAAACTAGAAAACATTTGACAATAATTCTAGTATATAATAACTAATATAAATCTATTCTATCATTACTATGGTTTTCAGGAATTAATAAATTTAGTTATGCATAATCATAAATGTGTATACCTGTGTAGTATCTGCACTATTTGGATCCATAGCTTAACTAAAACTTTAGATTTTTATTTGAGAGAATATTTTTGTTTACAAGAGAGGCTTGCTTTTCGTGTAGAAAGTCTTGCCTCTATATGCCATAGTGGCTATCTATTTATACACATATAAGTAACCTTACTATGGTTACTTTATTCCTACTATGATTACTTTACACTTAACTATAGTTACTTTACACCTTATTACTATTTCTACTTTTGTACATATTCCTAGACTAATACGTTAGTGCTTCTTTACATCTGCACAACTAATAAGATTCCTATCTTTACAAAGTCAACAAAAGGACAAACAACTTTACTTTACATTTTGCACATAATATCTGACACGTTACTAGCTTTTCTTTTCATAAAGTAGCTCCACTTAGCATAGCTTTTCCTTTCTATCTTGTCGGTTTTGTTACTTCTTGTTTTTACTCTAGCTGCATCTGGGATCACGTTATCTTCGCCTTGACATTTGGAACACTGATGATCTGGATATTTATGGCCAATAGTTTTACAGTATCTGGTCATTATTTCTGATGAGATAAAATCCTTTCTTATAACTCTTGTTGTAGGTTGTTGCTCAGGTTTTAGTAGACTTAATGCCCATTGCCTGAGTTCTTCCATATCTGCTGCTCTAAATTCTCGACAATTCGAATATATCATTGTTTGTTCCCGTGAATAATAACTCCATATTGAATTGTTGTTCAAATAATTAGATGCTAACTCATTCAATATAGTAGCTATTCCAATAATTCTTTTTCATGCATAGAATGCTGGTATCTCTACTTTTTGTATCTCCTCTTGCTCCTCTATTTTTTTCGGTATAATCATTTCTCTGGTTAGTCCAATTTTTATGACTTGTATAATCGGTTTTATTTCGTCGTAAAGTATTTCTGCTGGTGCTGAATAAAACTTTATATAAAACAAAGTTCCTTTAGTTATTCTCTTGTAGTTCATGAATGCTTTATGTAATTCTAGTATCGTAGCTATTTCATCTCCAGTTTGGGTATATACTGTGTTTAATAATCCATAGTTATAGCAAGTTTCTATTAGGTTTGCATTTGTCTTAGGTAAAGCGATTAATTTATTATATCCCTGCAAAGCTTGAGTAATATAGTCTTCATGTGGGTTTTGGGTAGTTTTTGATCTGGGGTTTTTATTTAAAAAGGTTTGTATTTTGTGGATATTTTCTATATATGCTCTGGTTATATGGTTGTAGGTCTTTTTGTCTTGGTTCAAACTTTCCTTATAGGTATTTATTTGAGGTGGTACAAATATGGGGTTTTGTTTTTTGGGTATAAATGGTTTTTCGAATATCTTATTCATATCTGTATTGACATATCTTTTCTCCTCTTTTGTAGATGATGTGCTACCTGTAGCTGCATGGAATAAATTGTTAGTTTGGGTTTTTCGGTGTTTCCTAGCGTCTCCTTCTAGCTCTGGAATTTTTAAGTCTTCCGATCGACTTAGCTCCGCATGTTTACCGTCATGCTGCTGACTTTTCATTTTTTGTATTTCTTTGTCCATGTTATCTATCTTTGTACAAAGCATTGCTATAGCATTGAATATTTTTTCATCTTTGTCTAGATCCGTCTGTGTAGCTTTGTCTTGATATGTAGTCTACAATAACATTTTTGTTAGTAATTATCACTTCTATTGTAAATGTAAAATTCTGTATATTTAATACTAGTCTTCGTATTTCTTTTGTTGTTACTGAATCTTGTATCTTCCTTGTAATCCACCATTTCACCTGCGTATTATCTGTTCTTACAATGAACTTATTATATACTATATATGGTTCAAAAGCTAATAAACATTTATATAGCACATATAATTCTTTTCTATTTATTTCCCATTTTATTTCAGGATTTGTAAATGTTCCTGAGTAATATCTACAGTGGTGTTCTATTTTTTCTTTATCATATTTATATTTTAGTATTCCTCCGTAACTGATTTCACTTGCATCGGATTCTACTATGTATATAAATTTTTTGTTTTCATCTGGGAAATATAATTTTGGTAAGTTTTTACATAACAATTTTATTTTTTGTATTTGTTCCTGGTCTTTTTTGTCAAAATAATATTCTACATCTTTCTTTAGTTTTTTAAGCAAAGGCTTAAGATTTTCTGCTAGATTGGGTATATATTCTCTTACTTGATTTACCAATCCTAAAAATGATTGTAATTTCTTTTTAGTATCTATTAGTTCTTCAGAATTTATTATCTTTTGTACTATATGATTTTGCATTTTTATACCATTTTTATCTATTTGTATTCCTAAAAATTCTATTTGGTTTTTCATTATTTCTGCTTTTTTCTTACTGAGACTTATTCCTGAGTATGTTATAATATGTATAAATTTTTCTAATAATTTTATATGGTCTTCTTCTGTCCTTGAATATAACAATATATCATCTATGTATACTATGCAATTTTCTAATTGGTTGAAATAATTATCCATGAAATGTTGGTATCTTCCTGGTGCATTCTTATATCCAAAAGGTAGTACGTTCCATTCATAGAATCCTTGTGGTACTGTGAAAGCTGTTAGTTTTTTAGATTCTTCTTCTAGTTTTAGATGATAAAATCCTAATTTACAATCAAATTTACTAAAATAGTTATATCCTTGTACCTGTCTTACTTTTAATACTTTATTTGGTATGGGGTAATTATATGTTTTTGTTTTTGCATTTAAATTTCTATAATCAATAACCATACGGCTTTTACCTCTTTTTTGTTCACTATGTTTATTTACTATAAATGCTGGGCTTGTATGTTTACTATTGCTTTCTTGTATATACTTATTTTCTAATAACTCTTTTATGTGCATTTTAAATTCTGCTAAATCTGCAAAATTGTATTTTAATGGTTTTTGGATAATTATGCTATTTTCATTAATTAGTTCAATTTTTATTTTTGTTTGGTGCTTTTCCCATCCTTTTAGGGGATCTTCGCTATATAACATTTTTAATTTGTCTTGAATTATTTTTAATTTGTCTATTGAAAATATTATTAATTCTATATTAGGGGTATTTTCTTTAATATTTTCCAATTTTTGGGTTATTTTTTCACTTCCTTTAATCCATGGTGTAGGTTTTCTATTTTTATTGTTTACTCGTTTAGCTCCTATCTTTTGTTTACATGGTGTGGTAAACCACCAATGTGTTTTTGTTATTATATGTGGATATAATTTTTCTAAAAATGGCATGCCTAAGAGCATATCTTTATTTATGAATTCATAAATATATATATCTTCTATAGTCAATATTTTATCCCATATTTGCAATTTTATATTTTTTGCTCTATATGTTATCATACTTCCTTCATTATTAAATCCTGTTACTACTATAGGCGTTTTTAATTTTTCCCATTTTTCATTTGGTAAACAATTATGTTTGCACATATTTGCTTCTGCTCCTGTATCTAACATTGGAGTGTAATATCTGTTGTAATAATTTTCTACTATTATTTTTGCAAGTATGTAAATTTTCATATTGCTCTTTTAATTATAACCTTTTTATTTTTATATGTTATTGTTAATTGTGTATTTTCCAGGTTATATGGTTTCATTTCTTCCAGCCATTTTATCCCTAGTATTACATTATCTTCTTGATATATTTTAAAATTTATTGGTATCATTATTCCTCCTATGATTATTTCTTTTTGAGTTGTTTCTTCTATTTGTAATAATTCTTTTGGTAATTCTGAGCATGTTTGTTCTTTAGAGATTATTTCTTCTTCTGATACTAATTCTCTTGGTATGTAATTTTCTTCTTGTCCAGTGTTTATTATAATAATGTGCTTTCTTTGTTCTATTATTCCGGTTATATAGTAATGATATGGTTCAATTTCTTTTATCCTTTGGTATTCTACCGATTTTCTTGTAGGTTGGGATATTTCATTTTCTTTATCTAAAGTTTTTATTCTTTTTGATGTACTTATTCTAGCTACTAAAATCATGGCCCTATCTGTCGGACCCAACATTTGGGGAAATGTAGGCAAGAGTATACGTTAGTACAAATAATGTACCAAGTATGATAGCCATGCACAGAACATTTAAAACATGCAAAAAGGGACATATCATTTCATGACATGCAATTTACCAAGTTAAAACATGATTTAAGAAGGTTAGAAAAGTTACTTCATAAAAACATGGTCAAATGCAAGCTAATTTCATAAATCCTTTGAACAAATATGAGATACTCCTTTAGTAACCTTAGTTCATAATTAATGCGGGGAATTAGCCTTAACCTACATAGAGACCATATGAGCTATAACATGATCCCCCGGTGTCTCCCACACCGAAAAGGGTTGTCATACTTGCCAAGGTAAGAACCATGAACTTCTAGCTTAAGTGGATCTACTAGCTAATCAATCTATGGGGGCACTTAGTTAAGGGATAAGGACTGCTACTAGAAACTCGACCTCTACTATGGGACAACTTCCATCTCAAGAGATTGATTCTAGAAACCTGGCCTCTACTACGGAAGAGCTCCCATCTCACTATCAATATCCACTCGGTGCTAAGCATAAATCTCACATAATAGTTATTAAGTCTTGACTTAACTCATGATTCACGGAAACATGTCCTTGAACAACCAATCCAAAGCTAGTTCATTAGGATATCTCTTACTCTTTGATTCAATTAGGTGAGAAAGCCTTTAAACCTAAGAATCCTTTATATGTGAGAAAATCTTTCACATCATGCTAGTATATGTTTATGATAATATCCTTTCAACAACACAACAACAACAACAACAACATTGGTGCTTTACTCTCAAAGCACCTGTAAAACATTGCATAGATTTCACAAGAAAATACATAAATCCATAATTTACCTCTTGAGGTAAACAACCTACTTTCAATCTTCAATACGTAGAACACATATGTTATATAAGGATTGCATCATAAATTTATGTAAAGCTTGCAATACATACTTAATTTCATAAAACTCTTCCTTGAAGATCAAAATCCCACTTCATATGATTCATACCTTGAAAACATGGGGATTACATGGGTTTATGAGGAAATCATCAAAAAAAATGGTAAATAATCAATTCATGGTTATAATATTATAATTAAATCATTCAAATCAATAATGAAAAGAACGCATGGTAATTAAAGAAAAACCTAACTCAATTGGGGAATTTTACCTTTTGAAATAGAAGAATTTGGGAACTCCATGGATGAAAGGAATCCATGAATGAAAACTATCATACCTTGAATCTAATTTCTAGCCTTCAATGGAGGAATTGAGACCTTAGTTTGAAACCCTTGATGAATCCTTCTTCTTCTTCTTCATGTTCTAGAGAGAGAATTATTTGAGAGTTCTTCTTTTGTGAATTTGGAAGAATGAAGTGAATGGGGTGAATTTATGGGTAAAAAGACTTATATATTGGTCCCAAACATAGGAAAAATGACATAGTATAGGAACTAACTAATTAGAAAAAGACCAAACTAACCCTAAAAATAACTGTCAGCTGACCACTAACGGACCCCAGTCAACGGGTCTGACCTATGGCCCGTCCTAGTGGACTGTCATTGGTCATCAGAGACTGGATTTTGGGACTTCAAACCATGGACCATGGTCAGACCAATGGTTTGTTGGTCTGGCCGTGGCTCTTGGACCTCAGACTACTGCTAGGAAGGGAAGGCCAACAACGGACCACACCTACGGTCCGTGGTCCCTTCCACGGGCCGTGGGTGGCCAGCGTGGTTTGACTACTACAACACATGGAAAGCTGCAATTTGACCTATTTCGGATAGGGGATGTTACACTTCAATTCTTAAAAACTCTTTTCACAAGATTCGAACCATATGAACTTAGCTTTGTTTTGAGTCAATGTTGTCAATGGAGAGCCACCGGAAGAAAACCACTCAACAAACCTTCTGTAATAACCAGCCCAACCCAAGAAACTTCTAATGTCCAAAGGGGATAGAGGTCTAGGCCAAACTTGATCGTATCCATCTTCTTCGGATCTACCTGAATACCCTTACAAGAAACAATGTGACCGAGAAAAGCCACACACTTAGCCAAAACTCACATTTGTTAAACTTTGCAAAGAGTTGATGCTCCTTGAGAATTTGCAACACAATCCTCAAATGATCGATGTTCTCATCCTTACTTGTTGAATTGTAACACCTCGAAAATTGGTAGCCTAAGTAAGGGTTCAAGGAAGAGGTTACATACCAAAGATTTAGCCTTGTCACCCTTCATGAAAATCCCCACAAGTCGTGAAGGGCACCACGAGTCATGGTGGTGCCCGTAAACCTTAGGCAGTAGACAATTAAGGCTACCTCACTTCCCACGACCACCATGATGCCTCGTGCTTGGGACCACAGGTTGTGGTGGCACTCATGGAGGGCTAGGCAATATCTAGCTAAGGATGCCCAAACAAGAGACACTCCCACAAGCCACTAGACGGCTCGTGAGGGCCTTGAAGGACCGTGGGAGTGGTCGTGAACATGAGATAGATTTTTAGGGGTAAAGGGGTGGCTTCCAAGCCTCTGGTCCATGATTACGATGGGGAACATGGCTCGTAGTAGGCACCATGGCTCATGGAGCCTCCCGTGGTAAAGGGCAGTCCACAATTAAGTTGAGGGGTAAATGGGTCTTTCTAGTTTTAATTAGATTAATGCTAGGTCATTTTACCCAATCCTAAGTCCCATATATAAGTGATTTTAACCCTTGAACTCACTTATTCAAGTCATTATTTCCAAAACCCCAAAACAACTCCCAAGTTCTCTCTCAAATATTTCTCTCTCTAAAACTTAAAGAAGTAGAAAGATTTCAAGCTAGAATCAAGGTTAAGTCTCCAATCCTCAAGCATTTGTGGGATTTTTTATCAAGGTATGATGGATTTTCATCCATGGAATCCTTTCATCCATGGAGCCCCTAAGATTTCCCCAATTGAGAAGTAGAAATTCCTAAATTGAGTTTGGGTTTTTCCAATGTTGTGGGTATTGATGAATGTTGATCCAAGTGAGTAGATTATGATTGTTTATGCTTGAATTGAGTAGATTAAATTATTTTAGAATGAATTTACATGTACCCATTCCTAACCCATGATATTAAGATGAATTTGATATAGATAGGTTTTACTCCAAGAAAGGGGAACTTGAGGATTTAGATGTATTCACATAGGATTGATATGGTACATTATAAATTTCTTGAGAGTAAAGCATACAGATATGAATTTCTTGAGAATGAATTATATAGACATGAATTATGATTAGTAGGGCTTTGAGAGTAAAACTTTTATAATGAATGTTGATTAGTAGATAGAATTGTTATGGAAAGATTAACCCACATGATTTATTCTATGAATGTATGATCGTATGAATGTGAAAGGTTTTCTTACATAGAATGATTCTAGGTTGAAAGGCTTGCTCACCTAAAATGAATCAAAGAATTTATCAACTATTATAGATAAGACTTAGCTTGGATTAGCATAATGAGATGCTTCTTTCATGGATACCTCGACTTGTTAAGACAAGACCATTTCATGGTAGCTTGGATTAGTAGAACTGATGGTACCTTGGATTGAGAAATAGTACCCTTCCATGGATAGCTTGGACTAGCATGATAAGGTGCATTTCATGGTAGCTTGACTTGATAAGGCCATACCATTTCATGATAGCTTGGATTGAGAAATAGTACCATTTCATGGATAGCTTGGACTAGCATGATAAGGTGCTTTCCATGATAGCTTGGACTAGCATGATAAGGTGTTTTCCATGATAACCTTGACTAGCATAATGAGGTGTTTTTCCATGGTAGCTTGATTTGGTAAATAGTGACCATTCATGGTAGCTTGGGATAGCATGATGAGGTACTTCTTCATGGTAGCTTTGATTAGTAAATTAGTACTCTTCCATGGATAATGACGTATCTTGGATTGGTAAAAGGATATGCCTTCCATGAATAGTAAGAATAACTAAGGATTGACTATTCCTCAATCAACTTTGCATTGTTATGATGAAAAAGGTTACTTCAAGGAAGTATCATAAGTATGTTTGAATATGAGATTTACTAGTATGATGAATGATTATCTTGGATTGTTTCTTGAGTTGTGTTCCATGATATGTATATCTAGGGGTAGATGACCCAAGTCTTGACTAAGGATAAGTTAATGTTACTTCAAGAAGTGTTCCTCTTATAATATGATGATTTATGTGCATTCATTATGCTTATGACTTACGTTGATATCTCTTATGCTTATGTTGATGTTTATGCATGCTATTATATTTAGTACATGTTTGTACTAACGCATACTCTTCCCTATATTTCTTATCCAATGTAGGGTCTGGCGATATCGACTCTCATCCCCATGGCTAGGATCATAGTAGAGCAAGATTTGAGGATTGGTGAGTCCTCGTAGCATTCGAGGATTCAATCACCATTTTCTTATTTTCTTTCATTTTATGTTTTGAACTATTGTATGGGTTGTGTCCCAAAGATATTCTTATTTTAGATGGGATGAGAAAAAATGTATTAGACTTTCGCTTCGTTTTATAAAAAAATTGATTATGTTGAAAAATGTTTTAAATTTCCGCTCATTTCTTTTATCTTATGTTATGAAAGCTAAGTGGCTTGTATGAGTCCTCTCGGGATCATGTACACCTTGTTATATCTAGGGGGTACCCCTGGGTCATGAAAAAAATTGGTAATAAGAGCACAAGGGTTAGAATGGTTCTAGGATGTCTCAAAACCATGTCAAGTAGAGTCTTGTTCGTAAGTGTGAAGTGCGCCACATTTATGAATAAGAGGCTACTAGATGCTTAGGAAACATCACTTCGTCTTCACTCTAGGTCGTGCGATAGAGTTTAACTCTATAAGGTATTTCTCTTAATCCTTACCCGATGGTCTTCAGGATATGACTACTACAAGGGCTCATGCTAGAAGGAATAAGAAAGACAATGTGGATCAAGAAGCTCCTCTTCAAGATCCTCAAGCTCTGGTCGACCCTATGGTTGAGAATGTGACAAATGTGGAGTTTAGGACAACTTTTCAAGTATTGGCTCAAGCCGTGATGGACCAAGCCAATAAGGAGGTTGTAGTCCCCGTGAACCCAAATGTTGGTACGGTGGCTTCTAGAGTGAGGGATTTTACAAGGATGAACCCTCCAGAATTTTCTGGTTCTAAGGTTGCGGAAGATCCTCAAGAGTTCATAGATGAGGTCTATAAGGTGTTAGACATTATGGGAGTGACTCCAGCGAAAAGGCAACCAATGGAAAGATGCAAGGTCAGTAGAAACGGGTCCCATAGAGTCGGAAAGGTTTAAAAATACTTTTCTTGATAAGTTCTTCCCTCTTGATATGAGAGAGGCTAATGTTCTTGAGTTTATTAATATTTGCCAAGGAAATATGAGTGTTATGGAATATGCTTTGAGGTTCACTTAGTTGTCGAAGTATACTCCATCTGACCCTAGGTTGAGAGTGAGTAAGTTTGTTTCGAGAATGTCCGATTTAGTGGTGAAAGAATACCGTATGGCTATGCTTGTTCATGATATGGATATTTCTCGTCTTATGGTTCATGCCCAACAGATTAAAGAGGAGAAACTTAAAGAGAGATCTAGAGAGAAAAAGAGGTCTAGAATTGATGATGTTAATTTCTCTCATGCAAGGTTCGATGGACCTGGTCATCCTAGGTATATAAAAGGGTTTTTCGGACAAGGTTCTTCCAATGCTCCAAGGCATAATGAAGATAGGGTGTCTAACCCTAAACCGCAGGGAATTAGTAGTGGATCCCTATTTCCTACTTGTGCTAGGTGTGAAAACAGGCACGAGGGTAAGTGTTTAGCCGGCACAGAGGGTTGCTTCAATTTTTGTGAAAGTGTCACAAAATGAGGGATTGTCCAATGATTAGGGCAAAGGGAAGAGATGGCAAGCAAGCTCCTCCTAGTGGTTAAGGTGTGAATGCTCCAAAGAAAAATAGGTTCTATGCTCTCCAGGCTAGAAGGTGAACATAAGTGTTCTCCAGATATGGTTACTGGTATATTGAAAGTTTTCCAACTTGATGTTTATGCTTTATTAGATCCCGGTGCTACCTTATCTTTTGTGACGCCAACTATGGGTATGTGACTTGATAGACTTGATATACTAGACTTTAATGTTAGCCTCGATATAGATTGGCTGCAGTCTTGTTATGTTTCTGATGATTGTAAAACTCGTGTAGTCAAGTTTGAGTTCCCTAATGAGCCTATCCTAGAGTGGAAGGGGGAAATTATCTGCCTAGAGGTCAGTTTGTTTCTAATATGAAAGCTAGAAGGATGATGGCAAAGGGTTGCATTTACCACCTAGTTAGGGTGAGGGAAATAAACTTTAGTGTTGACCAACTCTAAGAAGCTAGTTACTTTTTTTAGGTTGACCTTAGGTCAGGTTACCACCAATCGAGGGTGAAGGATGATGATTTCTCGATAACGGCTTTTACAACCCGATATGGTCATTATGAGTTTTTGGTGATGTCATTTGGTTTGACTAATGCCCCGGCGGCATGTATGAATTTGATAAGTGGTACAGTTCACCATGGTTTAGAATCGTCTTTTATTGATGTGAAAGTTAAGTAATATCTTGATTCAATCTTAGTTGAATTGGAAGAAGCAGTTCTTAGAAAGTTTGTTGAGGATTTCTCCCAAGGGGAAGATGATGTGCTTAGATATCAAGGTCGTTGTGTGTTCATAATGTTCATGATTTGGGTTTACTTGAAAATCTCACCCATGAAAGGTGTAATGAGGTTTGGGAAGTAAGGGAAGCTTAGTCCTTGTTTTTTAGGCCCATATTAGATCTTGAGACATGTTGGTAAGGTTGCTTATGACCTTGAGGTCCCTAATGAGTTGGCATTGGTTCATTCAGTTTTCCATGTCTCTATGTTAAAGAAGTGTGTTGCAACTCCGACATCTATAGTTCCCTTAGAAGGGTTGGGAGTTAATGAGAATCTCTCTTGTGAAGAAGTACCGATTGAGATCTTAGACCGGCAAGTTAAGAAATTGAGGGACAGGGAAGTTTCTTCCTTGAAAGTGTTATGGAGAAATCATTTATTTGAGGGTGATACTTAGGAGGCCGAGGCCGATATGATGTCCCGATATCATCATATTTTTCCTTCTACTTGTAACACCCCGAAAACTAGTAGCCTAAACTAGAGCTTGACGTGAGGGTTAGAGTCATAGGCATAAATCCTCGTGCTTAAATGAAGAGTTTCAGGTTAGAACGTCAAGGTACGACCCCTCAAAGACCAACCAAGGGTCCTTGAGGAGGACCCAAAATTCTTCCCTAAAACAGTCCACCTATGAAGGGACCCACGCCCTGTGGGTAAGGGTCATGGGTTAGGGCCTCAGAAACAATGTTACAGACCACCACCCACACTTGAACAACACGCCCCATGGGTCCACCCATGGCCGGTGGGTGTGGTCTCGTGGGTGAGGAATTGTTGGTCATTAGAAGGTTAAGTGAAGACTTAGTGGAACTTTCTGGAATTAATTAGGGGTTAAGTGGTGTCATTTTAACCTTACTTAGACCATTTATATAAAGACTTTAGACCCTTAATTAAGTTATTCCAAATCATTATTTCAAAACCCACCAAAAAGAACCTAATTCCCTCTCAAAAAATTCTCTCTCTAGAAAACTCAAAGAAGAAAAAGAAGAGAATAAAGCTAAGTCAAATTCCTCCAATCTTCCAAGTTTTGTAAGGGATTTGTATCCAAGGTATGATGTCTTATTCATTCATGGATATCTTTCATACATGAAGCCCCCATGTTACCCCCAATTATGAAGATGAATCCCCAATTCTAGTTAAGGTTTCTTCCTATATTGTGGGTATTATTGTAAATTGATCCAATTGAGTGGATAATGGTTGTTTATGATGGGTTATGATGTAACTACATGTTTTTAGTATGATTATACATGCAATCTTGATTAAGCTAAGATTCTATGGTGAAATTGATATAGTTTGGTTTTATGCCATAAAAGGGGAAATTGAGGACATAGATGTGACCTTATAAGATTGATGAATTTGTTTATGAATTTCTTGAGATTAGAACACCTAGATATAAATTGCTTAAAAGTAAAGCTTGGAGACATGAAATGATTAGATTAGGGCTCATATGATGAATCATGATTAGTAGTGTTGAGATAGAGTTTATATGATGATATATGACTAGAATTGCTTAAGAATGAAGCATGTGGTTAGATTGTCTTGAGCATTTGGCATATATGATGACCATGTAAAGTATTTCTTGAGAGTAAGGCTTGTAGTATGAATGATGATTTTTAGGCCCTTAAGGGCAAAAGCTAATATGAATGAACTAGGAATGTTAGGGCTTTGAGATTAAAGCTATTATGTATGTTGAATTGTATATTGTGTGATTGTGAAAGGACTTTACCCACATGACCTATTTCATGAGTATATAAGATCATGCATGTAGTGAATTCATTACTTGAATTGTGATAGTATCCATGTCCAATGTAGTCATTCTAGATGTGTTGACTTAATATGAGCTTTGATCCTTTAAAGGGAAAGATATGGTATTATGCATGTCTTTTGAAGGTTATGTACATGCTTTTGGAACACTTTGAGAGTAAAGTGATTATGATTATGACCTTGTTTTTTGTTGTTGAAAGGATATTGTCATATACACGCCTATGTATGAATATGATATGATGTGAATGGTTTCTCACAATATGATGATTCTAAGGTTGGAAGACTAGTCTCACCTAATGAATCTATATGAAGACACGGATGATGAAAGGTTATTCTCACGCATGATCTAACAAGCTATAGTATGAGTTATGTTGGATTGAGTGTCAAGACATTCTTCCATAAATATGAACTTAAGTCAAGACTTAATATGAACTCAAATGGGAATTATGCTTAGCATCGAGTGGATATTGATATGAGATGGAAGCCCTCACATTAGTAGAGGCAGGGTTTCTAGTAGTAATCTCTTGAGATGGGAGCCCTCATGTTAGTAGAGGTCGGATTCCTAGAAGCAATCTCGTGGAATGGAAGCCCTCATGATAGTAGATGTCAGGTTTCTAGTAGCAATCCCCTTATTCCATAAACTATGCCCCCGTAGGTTACTTAACTAATGGATTCACCTAAGCTAAGAATATGGTTCTACCTTAGGCAAGGACAATCCCTTTTCGGTGTGGGGTAGACACTGGATTCCAAGTTAATCTCACATGGTCAATGTCGGTTAAGGCTAATTTCCACAACAAGAATATGAATTATGAACTATAGTTACTCAAAAAGCTTTACTTAGCATGGGTGGGATTATGAAGTCTTATTCATGCATTGCACAAGTATGCTTTGAGGGTATTCATGGTATGTTCTCTTATGTTATGATGGTCTATGTAATGAATGTGCTTATGACTTATGCTTATGATGTATGCCTAGTTTGGATTGTAGCTTGATAGGACCTTCTAATATATGTGTGACTAAAGGTGAATGTTCCCTTGTCTATGAGAAATAAGCTACGGATGAGATCAAAAGATGATAAATGTCAATGAGAACCTAAAGTGACTTACTTAACATGGGTGGGATCATGGGATCTTTTCGATGCATTGCATAAGTTTGACTTGAGGTTAATTTAGAAATAGTTCTCTTATGTTATGAAGATCTAAGTAATTGATATGCTTATGAATATGATGTATCTCCTATGTTTATGGATTATGCCTTATGTTGACTAATGCTTATATTATGTCTATGTTGGAGATCATGCTTATGTCTTATGTTGACTAACACTTATGTTATGCTCTTATAATGTTATGCTAGCTATCATATTTACTACATTTTGTACTAATGCATACTCTTGCCTACATTCGTATCAAATGTAGGGTCCAGCAATATTGATTTCCATTCTCGTGGCTAGGTTTCTAGTAGAGTAAGGAGTTGAAGACTTGGTGAGTCCTCATAGCATCGAGTATTTGATCACCTTTCATTTATGCCTATCTTTTATGTTTTAGACTTTTGTATGGGCTGTGTCCCAAAGATTTATTCAAGTTGTATTAGATGGTTTGAGACAAAGTGTTATAGACTTGTGCTTGCTTTTATAAAAGACAAAGTGTTCCAAAAGTATGTACATAACCTTCATAAAACATGCATAATACCATATCTTTCCCTTTAATGGATCAAAGCTCATATTAAGTCAACACATCTAGAATGACAATATTAGAGTACGGTTCTACGTTAGGCAAGTAGAAAAACCCCTTTTCAGTGTGGGGTAGACACCGAATTACATGTTAAGCTCATATGGTCTATTTCGGTTAAGGCTAATTCCCATAACAAGAATATGAATTTTGAACTATGGTTACTCAAAAAGCTTTACTTAGCATGGGTGGGATTATGGGGTCTTATTCATGCTTTGCACAAGTATGATTTGAGGTTATTCATGGTATGTTATATTATGTTATGATGGTCTATGTAATAAATGTCCTTATGACTTATGCATATGGTGTATGCTTAGTTTGGATTGTAGCTTGAAAGGCCCTTCCAATACATGTGTGACTAAAGGTGAATGTTCCATTGTCTATGAGAACTAATCTAAGGATGAGATCAAAAGATGATAAATGTGAATGAGAACGTAAAGTGACTTGCTTAACATGGGTGGGATCATGGGATCTTATCCATGCATTGCACAAGTATGACTTGAGTTTACTTGAGAAATAGTTCTCTTATGTTATTAAGATCTAAGTAATGGCTATGCTTATGAATATGATGTATCTCCTATATTTATGGATTATGCCTTATGTTGACTAATTCTTATATTATGTCTATGTTGGAGATCATGTTTATGTCTTATGTTGACTAATACTTATGTTATGCTCTTATAATATTATGCTAGCTATCATATTTAGTACATTTTGTACTAACGCATATTGTTGCCTATATTCTTATCGAATGTACGGTCCAGCGATATTGAGTTCCATTCTCGTGGCTAGGTTTCTAGTATAGCAAGGAGTTGAAGACTTGGTGAGTCCTCATTGCATCGAGTATTTGATTACCTTTCCTTTATACCTATCTTTTATGCTTTAGACTTTTGTATGGGCTGTGTCCCAAAGTTTTATTCAAGTTGTATTAGCTGGTTATAAACTTCCGCTTGCTTTTATAAAAGACTTCGATTGTACGGAAAAGGGTTTAAAATTTTCTGCATCATATCTATTATCTTATGTTGTAATATGCTAAGTGGCTTACGTGGAGTCTTTCGGGGTTTTTTGTGCCTTGTTACATCTAGAGGGTACCCCTGGGTCGTGACACTACTTCTCCTCTAGCTAGAGATAATGAGTTCCTCATGGTTTGTTCCTTGTTTTGGTATCATGTGTTTTAGATAATCCCATGATTTCCTGATTTTATACATGTTCATGAAAAACTTGTGTTTTGAAAGAAAATGAGTTTATATGATTGATTTTCGTCATGCTGTAGTGCATTGAGTATGAGTTGCATATAGACTTCATGAGATGAATTGATGAACAAGCATTAGCTTGGAGTTGAGAATTCCTCCTTTGATGTATGCTTTTGAGTAGAGATTGCATATAGGCTCCATCAGATTGTGTTGAGCATGCTTCTAGATTGGAGATGATAGTTCCTCCTTGAACATGAGAAATATTTAAATTTCATGTATATTAGGTTAGTAGATGTTGTTTCTACCTTCCATATGATGCATTGAGTATGTTTATCTTGGAGTTGATGTTTCCTCCTTGGTTGTGTGCATTTACATGAGTTGCATGTATTATGGGTTGCTAGTCTTTAGTCGTTTCCTTTAAAAGGTACCTAGAATTTCATTCGAGGACGAATGTTCCCAAAGGGGAGATAATGTAACACCTCAGAACTTAGTAGCCTAAGCAAGGGTCCAAGGAAGAGGTTGCAAACCAAAGATTTAGCCTTGTCACTCTTCATGAAAGTCCCCACGAGTCATGAAAGGCACCATGAGTCGTGGTGGTGCCCGTAGACCTTAGGCAGTAGACAACCAAGGCTGCCTCATCTCCCATGACCACCATGACACCTCGTGGTGGGGACCACGGTTCATGGTGGAACTCGTGGAGGGCTAGGCAGTGGCTAGCTAAGGCTGCCTAAACAAGAGACACTCCCACAAGCTACTAAATGGCTCGTGAAGGCCTTTATGGGATATGGGAGTGGTTGTGAACATGAGATAGATTTTTATTGGGTCAAGGGTTGGCTTCCAAGACACTGGTCCAAGACCACGATGTGGACCACGGCTCATGGAGCCTCACGTGGTAAGGGGCAGGCCCCTATTAAGTTGAGGGGTAAATGGGTCTTTCTAGTTTTAATTAGATTAATGCTAGGTTGTTTACCCAAGCCTAGAACCCCTATATAAGTGATTTTAAACCTTAAATCACCCATTCAAGTCATTATTTCCAAAACCCCAAAAGAAATCCCAAGTTCTTCCTCTCAAATATTTCTCTCTAGAACTTGAAAAGAAGAAAGAATTCAAGTTGGGATGAAGTTCAATTCTCCAATCCTCGAGAATTTGTGGGTTTTTTTATCAAGGTATGATGGCTTTTCATCCATGGAGCCCCTAAGATTTCCCCAATTTAGAAGTAGAAATTCCTAAATTTAGTTAGGGTTTCTTCTAACGTTGTGGTTATTGATGAATGTTGATCCAAATTAGTGGATTATGATTGTTTATGCTTGACTTGAGTAGATTCATTGATTTTAGCATGAATTAACATGTACCCATGCCTAACCCATGATTCTAAGATGAATTTCACTAGTCAAGGAAAGGGGAAATTGAGGATTTAGATGTATTCCTATAGGATTGATATGGTACATTATAGATTGCTTGAGAGTGAATCATATAGATATAATTGCTTGAGAGTGAAGCATATAGACATGAATTATGATTAGTAGGGCTTTGAGAGTAAAACTTATATAATGAATGTTGATTAGTAGATAGAATTATTGTGGAAGGATTTACCCACATGATTTACTCTATGAATGTATGAATGTGAAAGGTTTTCTCATATAGAATGATTCTACGTTGAAAGGCTTGCTCACATAAAATGAATCAAAGAATTAATGAGCTATGATAGATAAGGCTTATCTTGGATTAGCATAATGAGATGCTTCTTTCATGGATAGCTTGACTTGGTAAGACAAGACAATTTCATGGTAGCTTGGGTTAATAGAAATCATTGTAGCTTGGGTTAGTAGAACTCACGGTAGCTAGGATTGAGAAATAGTACCCTTGATGGATAGCTTGAACTAGCATGATAACGTGCATTTCATGGTAGCTTTACTTGGTAAGGCCATACCATTTCATGGTCGCTTAGATTAAGAAATAGTACCCTTCCATGGATAGCTTGAACTAGCATGATAACGTGCATTTCATGGTAGCTTGACTTGGTAAGGCCATACCATTTCATGGTCGCTTAGATTAAGAAATAGTACCCTTCCATGGATAGCTTGTACTAGTATGATAAAGTTCTTTCCATGATATCTTGGACTAGCATGATAAGGTTCTTTCCATGATAGCTTGGACTAGCATGATAAGGTGTTTTTCTGTGATAGCTTGGACTAGCATAATGGGGTGCTTTTACACGGTAGCTTGAATTAGTAAATAGTAACTATTCATGGTAACTTGGGTTGGCATGATGAGGTGCTTCTTCATGGTAGCTTGGATTAATAAAGTAGTACTATTCCATGGATAATGAATTAGCTTGGATTTGTAAGATGATATGCCTCCCATGAATAGTAAGAATAACTAAGGATTGACTATTCCTAAATCAACTTAGCATAGTTATGATGAAACAAGGTTACTTCAAGAAAGTATCATAAGTATGTTTTAATATGAGATTTACTAGTATGATGAATGATTAGCTTGGATTGTTGCTTGAGTTTCCTTCCATGACATGTATATCTAGAGGTGGATGAACCAAGTCTTGACTAATTGAGGTTACTTCAAAAAGTGTTCCTCTTATGTTATGATGATTTATGTGCATTGATTATGCTTATGAATTATGTTGATATCTCTTATGGTTATGTTGATGTTTGTGCAAGCATCATATTTAGTACACGTTTGTACTAACGCATACTCTTGCCTATATTTCATATCCAAATGTAGGGTTCGGCGATATCAACTCTCATCCCCGTGGCTAGGATCATAGTAGAGCAAGATTTTGAAGATTGGTGAGTCCTCATAGCATTCGAGGATTTGATCACCATTTCCTTATGTTCTTTCATTTTATGTTTTGAAATATTGTATGGGATGTGTCCCAAAGATATTCTTGTTTTAGATGGGTTGAGACAAAGTGTATTAGACTTCCGCTTCGTTTTATAAAAAACAAAATTTGATTATGTTGAAAAATGTTTTAAATTTCCACTCATTTCTATTATCTTATTTTATGAAAGCTAAGTGGCTTGTATGAGGGCTCTCATGGTCTTATACGCCTTGTTGCATTTAGGGGGTACCCCTGGGTCATGACATGAATAAATCAATATATCATCAATGAACACAATCACAAACATGTCAATGTATTACCTAAATACCCTATTCATTATCCATAAAAGCGTCTGGAGAATTTGTCAACCCAAAAGACATTACCAAAAACTCAAAATGACCATATCGGGTTCTAAAAGTCATTTTCGGAATATCATCTTCCTTTACCCTCAATTGGTGGTAGCCCGACCGAAGGTTAATCTTTGAAAAGTAGCATGCCCCTTGAAATTTGTCAAACAAATCATTTATCGTTGGGAGAGGCTACTTATTTTTAATTGTCACCTTATTCAATTGTCGGTAGTATATACACATTCGGAGAGAACTATCCTTCTTTCTAACAAACAAGACTGGAGCACCCTATGGAGAGATACTCGGTCAGATGAAACCCTTATCCCATAAATCTTTCAATTGCTCTTTCAATTCCTTAAGTTCTATTGGAGCCATACGGTAAGAAGGAATAAAATAGGTTGCGTATGTAGGAGAAGGTAAATAGCGAAGTCTATTTCCCTTTTGGAAGGAATACCGAGAAGATCATCCGGGAACACTTCTGGAAACTCATTCACAACGAGGAGCGACTGAAGAGTAGGGGTTTCAAAATCTACATCCCTCACCCTAAATAGATTTTAAATGCACCCCTTAGAAATCATCTTTCTAGCTTTAAGAGAAAATACAAACTAACCCTTAGGCATAGAATTTCCCCCTTTCCATTCTAGGACGGGCTTATTTGGAAAGTGAAACTTGACTACACGGGTTCTACAATCAATAGAAGCATAACATGAATGCAGTTAATCCACACCAAGGATAACATTAAAATCTAGCATATCAAGCTCTACCAAATCAACAAGAGTAACTCTATGGAACAAGGAAACGGGACATATGTTATAGATCCTCTTAGCCACAACAGAATCACCAACAGAAGTATAGATTGAAAAGGTATCTAACAACACATGCACAAGTAAATCAAACCTCATATCCACATAGGGCATCACCAAAGAAAAGGTAGCACCGAGATCAAGTAAAGCATAAACATCAAGTTGGAAGACGTTCAACATACCGGTAACCATATCGAGAGAACCCCCTTGTTCATCACGAGTCTTAAGTGCATAGAATCAGTTTTTCCTGGGAGCATTGGAACCTAAGCCAATAGGAGGAACTAGCTTACCCTCTCTTCCTTTAGTTGTAAGTATTGGGAAATCCCTTATCTTATGACCACTTTTACCACAACCGAAGCAACCATTTGTGCCGGCTAAGAACTTACCCTCGTGCTTCCTTCCATACCTAACACAATTAGGCAACAAGGACCTACTACCACTTCATCCTTGAGGCTTAGGGTTAGACACTCTATCCTTATTTAACTTAGCAGGAGCATTGGAGGAACCTTGACCGGAAAAGCTTTGTCTGAATCTAGCACGACCATGTCCAGTGGACCTTGAATGTGAGAAGTTACCATGACCAGTCTTAGCTCTCTTTGCCTCCCTAGGCCTTTCCATAATTTTCTCCTCTTTGATTTGTTGAGAATGAACCATGAGGTGAGAAATATCCATATCATGGATAAGCACAGAAGTGTGACACTCCTAACAACCATTTTGGACACACCCGAAACAAACTTACTCATTTCTGCCTTAGAATCGGCAATCAAAGAAGGAGAAAACTTAGACAATTGTGTGAACTTCAAAGAATACTCTTTCACACTCATGCTTCCTTGATGAAGGTTGATAAATTCAAGCACAGTTGCCTCCCTCATCTCAAGGGGAAAGAACCTATCAAGAAAATAAACCTTGAACTTTTCCTAATCAAGAGGACCCACATCTTTCGGGCTCCTTGCTTTCCATTGGTTGAACCATATTTAGGCAACACCCTTAAGTTGATAAGCGACCAACACTACCTTTTCCACTAGCATCACTATCATGATCATCAACACCTTATAAACCTCATCAATGAACTCTTAAGGATCTTTATCAACCTTAGAACAATGAAACTCCGGAGGATTCATCCTAATGAAGTCCCTCACTCTAGATGTCGTACCCACATTTGGGCTCATAAGAACAACGACATCCCTATTATCTTAGGCCGTCACGGGTTGAGCCAATACATGAAAAGTAGCCCTGAACTCCGCATTAGTCAGTTGCTCGGCCAAAGGGTCGACCGGAGCTTGAAGAGCTTAAGGAGGAGCTTCTTGATTCATATTCTCTCCCGCATTCCTTCTAGCATAAGCTCTTCGAGTACACATATCTTGTAGAGCAGCGGGTAAAGATTAGGATAGAGACCTTATAGATTTCAACTCTATCGCACGACATTAGAGTAATGAAAGAAGTGGAGTTTTCTAATCATCTTGTAGCCTCTCATTCATAAATATGGCGCACTTCACACTTATAAACAAGACTCTACTCGACGTGGCTTATGAGACATCTTAAGACCATTCTAAACATTGTGCTCTGATTACCAAGTTCGTCACGACCTAAGGGTACACCCTAGATGTAACATGGCGTATAAAACCTCGAGAGGCCCCATACAAGCCACATAGCATTCATAACATAGGAAATAGAAACAAGAGATAAAGACAACATTTCAAGTCCAAAAGTTTTATAAAAGTAAAGAAAAAATCTAAACACTTGTATCATTAGCCATTTAGTATAATAGAATGAACTGGGCCTAGCCCATACATCATGTCCAAAACTGAAAGTAAGAAAGAAACTAAAATCAATGATAATCCATCCTCGAAGCATGAAGACTCACCAAAGCACAGAAATCTCGCAAATAAACCTCTTGCCACTAAACTAAGAACCCTGACAGTCAGACCCTACATTTGGGGAATTGTAAGCAAGAGTATGCCTTAGTACAAAATATGTACCAAGTATGATAGTCATGCATATAAACATTTAAAACATGCTAAAAAGGGACATTTTCATGAGTAAGCAATGATCAAGCTAAAACATGCATCTTGAGAGTTAGAAATCGTAAGTCATAAAACCATGATAAATACAAGTGAACGTCATCTTAAAACATACTTATGATACTTCCTTGAAGTAACCTTGGCTCATCATAACTTTGCTTATTTTGTGGGAAATATCCTTAACCGACATATAAGACGATATGAGCTATCAACATGAAATCTGGTGTCTACCCCACACCAAAATGGGATGTCCTACTTGCCAAAAAAGGACTATGAATTTGCGCTAAAGTGGATCCACTAGCTAATGTCTATCTAAACAGTCATCCTATGGGGGCACATAGGTAAGGGATAAGCGTTTGCTTCTAGAAAACCTGGCCTATACTCACGAGAGAGCTTCCATCTCAATATCCTCTAGGTGCTAATCATATATCCCATGGAGTAGTTATTTCTTAACTTGTTATATTATCCATGGAAGGGCACGTCATCTTGCCAATCCAAGCTAAGTCATATGTTATCCATGGAAAGGTATCATTCAATAACCAATAAAAGCTTAGGTAGTGAATCATCCATGGAAAGGTACAATTAATTCACTGATCCAAGCTAGTCATAGTATTATCTATGGAAAGGTACAATTAAGTAACCAATCCAAGCTAGGTCTTTTTAGAATAGATCGTAAGATCTTTCATTCAAAGTTCAGTTGAGAAAACCTTTCAACCCTAAGAATCCTTTATATAAGAATGTACTTTCACAAATCATTCTTTATTGTGTTTATAAGAAATCCTTTCAACAACATAACAACAATCATCATCATTGATACTTCACTCTCAGAGTATCCTTAAAATATTTACATAAATCTCATAATAGCATGCTAAAATTTCATAATCTCCTCTTTCATAATTCAAAAGCCACATCACATTATCATAATTGGAAAACATGGGATTTGCTTGGTTTCATGGGGGAATCATTATAAAATCGTAGTATTTAATCAATTCATGCATAAGAGATCATAATTCAATCATATAAATTAACATTAAAGAGAACCCAAAGCAATTGAACAAAACCCTAACTCAATTGGGATTTCTAACTTTGAAAATATGAGAGTTTGGGAACTCCATGAATGGAAGGAATTCATGGATGAAAACTATCATACCTTCCTATCAAATCCCCAAAGAAATTGTAGAATGGAGGCTTGACCTTGTACCCTACCTTGAATCTTCTTCTTCAAGCTTATAGAAAGAGAAATAAACTTGGGAGAGAAAGACTCAACTTCTTTTTGGTGAATTAGAAGAGAATTAAGTGAATGAACTAATTTGGGGTTAAAATCACTTATATAGGGGTCCTAGGCATAGGCAAAACAATATAGTATTTATTACTCCCCGGAAACTAGTAAGTTGAACTAGAAAGTTCTAGAGCTTTTCGTAAAATATTTAGAGTGTGGTATGAGGATTAAAAAACACAAAAATGATTCCTATACTTAGAATGGAAGTTAGGAGCTAAAAGTCGAGGTACGACCCCCCAACGACCACCTAAGGTGTCCTTGAGGAGGACCTCAAAACAACCCCAAAAGCTGTCAAATTGGTAGCACCTGCGGATGCCACCTACTGGCCGTAGATGGACCCACGCCCCATGGGTTGGGGTCACGGGTAAAGGAATGAGTTAGACTACAACTGTTAGCCACAGTACCTCACCTATGAAGTTTCAATACGGTTCGTGTACCCACCCACTGTCCGTGGGTAGGGGTTTAGTGAATGGGGACAGTTTTTAAGTTTTAGCTTTTAGGTTAGGGGTTTGGGGGTTAATTAGTAATTAGATAGGGGTTAAGAGAGGTCTGTTAGTTAGTTATTAAACCACCTATATAAGCCTAATATACCCTTAAACTAAATCAATTAACTCATTCTTCAAAGGACCCAGATTCTCTCCAAATAATTTTATCTCTAGAAGAAGAAGAAGAAAGGAAGTTAGGGCAGATTTTCCCCCATTAATGCAAGCTTGGTTAGGGATTTGAATCAAGGTATGTTAGCTTATTCATCTATGGGTTCTTCCACCCATAGAGCCCCCTAGGTTTTCCCTCAATTGTGAAGTCAAAACCTAACTCTAGCTAGGGTTTCTTCCTACTTTGTGGGTAGTGTTTAGGTATGATTCCAATCTAGTGGATAATACCTAATTATGATTGTATTAGCATTGAATTATGATATTATGGTGAATTCATGTTATTTCTAGGGTAAACCCTAGTTTATTTGATGAATTTTATATTTTGTGAGTTTATGCCATTAG
This sequence comes from Solanum stenotomum, assembly GCF_019186545.1. Taxonomy (NCBI): domain Eukaryota; kingdom Viridiplantae; phylum Streptophyta; class Magnoliopsida; order Solanales; family Solanaceae; genus Solanum; species Solanum stenotomum. Next base: position 46,855,651 of record NC_064285.1, on the reverse strand, counting down.
AGGTGAAATTAAAGGTTCATAGGTGATCTTCTTGAATCAATGTCATGTGTGGTAATTGCTCAAGATTAGGAATACATACACATGAATTGAACTAGACTCTAATATATATGATGGATCTTGACTTGTAAAGTTGAAGTTGAACCAATAGGATGAATTGTGGCTAGAATCACCGGGTAATGAAGAATGTGATTGAATTACTTGTAATCTAGTTTCATGAGATTCTTCTATGGTGTAGAGTTATTAAGAATGAAGATTGTGAATGTTGATCACTAGGGTGTTAGAGTGAAGCTAATACGCTTAACTATAAATTCTAAGGCTTTGAAAGTAACATCTACATGTGAATAGAAGGCTGATAAATAGTATTATGATGAAAGATCTTTACCTACCTAATTCACCTTAGGAATGATAGATAGTAGGAACTGATAGAATCAGTTGAGTCATGATGATATCCTTGTATAATGTAGGATTCTAGACATGATATTAGGCATGAATATTAACTTAACATGAAAGAGTTCTCACATAGTAATGGTTCTAGGGTTGAAGGGCTTCTCTTACCTAATTGAACCTAAGGCTATAGAGCCTTTGTACCTAGGTCATGGATGGTGATAGTTGCTCACATATGGTCTAAAAGAGGAATTAGCATGGATTGGTTGTCAAGAACATCTTTCCATAAAGTTGACTCAAAGTAGAGACTTAATGATTATCTTGTGGGATTTAGACCTAGCACCAAGTGGATATTGAAATCAGATGGACGTTCCCACCTTATTGAGTTTGGGCTTCCAACATGGGATCTCTCACCTAAAAAAGTTCGGATTTACCAAAGTGTGTCTCATGAGATGGAAGCCTTCACATAGTGGAGTTTTGGATTTCTAGTAGCAATCTCCGTATGCCATAACTATGTGCCCCGTAGAAAAGTTAGCTAGTGGATCCAACTAAGCTAACAAACAGTTTCTACATTAGGCAAGTGGACCAACCTTTGATGGTGTGGGTAACACCTTGAGAGATCATGTGATAGCTAATATGTTCTCATGTCGGTTAAGGCTATATCCGAATTAAACAAGATTAGTAATGAACAAAGATTATGCTCAATGTAGCATCTCCTGGAGTTCAAACCTCATGGGCTAAGATTATGCATAATGTAGCATGTCCTAGAGTCCAACACAAATAGTGGTCTAAGATTGTGCATAATGAAGCATATCCTAGAGATCCAACTTAATGGTCTAAGATTGTGCTTGATAAAGCATCTCCTAAAGTTCAAACTAAATGAACTAATATATTTCTTGTGGAAGCATCTCTTAGGGTTCAACCTTAGTGAACTAAGATTATGCTTTAAGTAGCATCTCCTAGAGTTCAAGCTTGATGAACTAAGATGTACCTTGTATAGTATCTCTTAGGATTCAAAACAATGAAGAACTAAGATAGACTTTGTAAAATGTCTTCTAGTGTTCCTATGCTCTCAAAAGGGACTAGTCTCTAGTTAAGGAACATGAGTATGATGATCTAAAGAAGTACTTAGTATGAGTGGTAATATGGGATACCATTCATGCATTGTAGAAGTATGACTTAAGGTTACCTAATAAGTGTTGTCTTACATAAGTTGATATAGTTGCCTTCCATAATAGGATTGACTAAAGGTGATAGTTCCCTTCTCTACATGAAGTATGCTAATAATGAGACCAAAGGAGGGTAAATATGACTAGGATGACTTCAAGGTTATGTATAGTGTGAAGGGTATTATGGGATGCCTTTCATACACTACACAGGTGTGCTTTGAGGTTACTTAGGAGTATGGTTCCCTTATGGTGGAAAAGCTTATGACTTGACCATGCATATTGGCTATGATTAAGATGACCAAAAAGGGATACTTGGCTTGGGTGGTGTTATGGGATGTATACTTATAGATTACTTGAAAATAGTTCTATTATGGTGTAGATGACTAAGAGATGAATAATTCTTATATGATGCTTTTGTTGGTGACTTTGCTTATTATTATGATATTGTCTCTTATGCTTATAGTTTATGTTTCATGAAGTATTTCATATGATTTTGGATTATGTCTTGTATTGACTAAGCCTTGTCTTATGCTCTTATGATAATGCTAGCTAACATATTTAGTACATTTTGTACTAACGCATACTTTGCCTACATTCTAATCAAATGTAGGATTTTGAGACTTTAGTGTTATATTGACGCTAGGTTTCTAAGGAGGTAAGGAGTTGAAGATCTTGGTGAGTCCTCATAGTTTCGAGGACAAACCCACCATTTCCTTTATGTCTTTTATTTCATGTTTTTGAGATTATTGTATGGGTTGTGTCCCAAGAGTTTTATTCTAAAGTTGTATTAGATGGTTTGAGACAAAAGTTTAGTAAACACTTCCGCTTGCTTTTATGAAAATGACTTCTATTGTATAAAGTTTTAAATTTTCCATATTTTTCTATTATCTTATATTCATGATATGCTAAGGGATTGTTTGAGACCCCTTCGGCGTCAATTTCGCCGTGTTACTTCTAGGGTATACCCCTGGGTCGTGACAAACTTGGTATCAGAGCACAAGGTTTAGAATGGTTCTAGGATTGTCTCATACCACGTCTAGTAGAGTCTTGTTCATAAATGTGAAGCGCGCCACATTTATGAATAGGAGGCTATTGGATGTTTAGGAAATCTCACTTATTCATTCGTTGAGTTGTGCCGTAGAGTTTGGCTTTAGTAGACCCTTCTTCTAATCTATGCCTGTTGTTTTCAAGGTATGGCTAATACAAGGGCAAATGCTAGGAGAGGTGAGGAAGGCAATGAGGAGCAAGAGGTTCCTCCCCAAGGTCCCCAAGATCCTCAAGTTCCTCAATCTCCTATTGATGCGGGGCTATGACAAATGAGGAAATAAGGCCGGCTCTCCAAATATTGACCCAAGCCATGATGGCCAAGTCAATAGGGATACTAGGACTCATGTGAACCCTAATAAGAACACCATGGCTTCAAGGTTGAGAAATTTCACAAGAATGAACCCTCTTGTGTTCTTTCATTCCAAAATGGGTAAAGATCCTCAAGAGTGTATGGAAGAGGTCTACAAGATAATTGATGCTATGGGGGTGACTTCTACAGAGAAAGCAGAGCTAGTCGCTTACCAATTGAAGGATGTGGCCCAATTATGGTATACTCAATGGAAGAGGAATAAGCCAGTAGAAGTGGGTCCCATTGATTAGGAGGTGTTCAAGAAAGAATGTTATGATATGTTATTTCCCCGAGAGATGAGGGAAATTAAGGTAGAAGAATTTATCAACCTTCGTTAAGGAGGTATGAGTGTTCAAGAATATTCTCTAAAATTCACTAAGTTGTCCAAGTATGCTCCATCTTTGGTGTCGAATTTGAGGGATGAAATGAGTAGGTATGTGATGGGTATATCCGAGGTGGTTATAAAAGAATGTCGTACGGAAATGCTCCTTCATGATATGGATATCTCACATATTATAGTGTATGCCCAACAAATGGAGGAAGAGAAACTCCAAGATAAGAATAAAGAGGTAAAAAGGGCTAGGACCGGTGTTGAGGATTTCTCCAATGCTAGATCCGATGGATATGGTCAACCTAGGACCCAACAAAAACTTTCCAACCAAGAGAGAGTGTCTAAACCTAAGCCTCTAAGAGGTAGTAATAGTGAATCTGTATTGCTTAAGCCTACTTGATCCAAGTGTGGAAGAAAGCATTATGGTGAGTGTCTAGCTGGAAAGGAGAGGTGTTATGGTTGTGGTAATGAGGGTCACAAGAAGAGAAATTTTCCAATCCTTAGGGATAGAGGTAGAGAGGCCAAGCAAGCCTATCATAGAGGCCCGTATCCCAATGCTCCCAAGTAAACATAGGTTCTAAGTTCTCCAAACTATTGGTGATCAAGAGTAACCTCCTTATGTGGCTACCGGTATGTTTTCATGCTTTATTTGATTTCGGTATTGTTTGGTCTTTTGTGGCTTGATATGCTAGACTTGTAAGGTGTCTTTAGTAAGAATGATGTTTAGAAGAGTTTGTGTGGGCTTACTCCCAAGGGGGAGATAGCGTGCCTATCTAGCAAGTTCTGTGTTTATATGTTGCCATGATTTCCTTGTATGCATGTTCAGGGAAAAGATTAGGTCTTGCTATAAATGACTTGTATGCATTGTTTTTGCCTCATGTTGTAGTGCATTCAGTAGATTTGCATATAAACTTCAAGAGATGAATACATGAGCATGCCTTAGTTTGGAGTTGAAAGATTCCTCCTTATATAAATGTTTTTTAGAGTAAATTGCATTTAGGCTCCATGAGTGTGTGTTAAGCATGTTTTAGCTAGGAGATGTTAGTTCCTCCTTAAAAATGAGTAGATAGAGAATTTCATGCATTTTGGGTTAGTAGAAGTAGTTCCTACTCCCTTGTTTTGCATTGAATATTTTTAGTTTGGAATTGAAGTTTTCTTGCTTGGTTGTGTGCATTTATATATCTTGCATGCATGATGGGCATCTAGTCTAGAGTTTTTACTTTACGAAGTGTTTAGAATCGTCATTCGAGGATGAATGATCCCAAGGGGAAGATATTATTATGCCCCAGAAACTAGTAAGTTGAACTAGAGAGTTCTAGACCTTTTCGTAAGAGTTTTAGAGTGTGGTATGAGGATTAAAAATCACAAAAATGATTCTCGTACTTAGTATGGAAGTTTTAAGGGATATACATTGAGGTACGACCCCCCAAGGACCACCCAAGGGCACCTTGAGGAGGACCTCAAAACAGCCCCAAAAGCTGTCAAATTGGCAGCACCTACGGATGCCACCTACGGGCCGTAGATGGACCCACACCCCGTGGGTTGGGGTTGTGGGTCAAGGCCTGAGTTGTCCTGCAATTTGTAGCCATTGTACCTCACCTACGAAGGTCCAGTACGGTTCGTGGACCTACCCACAGTCTGTGGGTGGGGGTTTTATGAATGGGGGCAGTTTTTCAGTTTTAGGTTTTAGGTTAGGGGTTTGGGGGTTAATTAGTAAATAGTTAGGGGTTAAGGGAGGTCGGTTAGTTAGTTATTAAACCACATATATAACCCTAATAGGCCCCTAAACTAAATAAATTAACTCATTCTTCAAAGGACCCAAATTCTCTCCAAATAATTATCTCTCTAGAAGTGCAGAAGAAGAAGAAGAAGAAGAAGAAGAAAGGAAGTTAGGGCAGATTTTCCCCCATTGATGAAAGCTTGGGTAGAGCTTTGAATCAAGTTATGCTATTTTATTAATATATGGGTTCTTCCCCCCATAGAGCCCCCTAGGTGTTCCCCCAATTGTGAAGTCAAAACCCAACTCTAGCTAGGGTTTCTTCTTACTTTGTGGGTAGTGTTTAGGTATGATTCCAATCTAGTGGATAATACCTAACTATGATTTTTGTATTATCATTGAATTATGATATTATGGTGAATTCATGTGATTTCTATGGTAAACCCTAGTTTATTTGATGAATTTCATATTTTGTGGGCTTCTGCCACTAGAGGTGAAATTGAAAGTTCATAGGTGATTTTCTTAAATCAATGTCATGTGTAGTAATCGCTCAAGATTAGGAATACATAGACATGAATTAAACTAGACTCTAATATATATGATGGATCTTGACTTGTAAAGTTGAAGTTGAACCTTTAGGATAAATTGTGGCTAAAATCACCGGGTAATGAAGAATGTGATTGAATGCCTTGTAATCTAGGTTCATAAGATGCTTCTATGGTGTAGAGTTATTAAGAATGAAGACTCATAGTTGCGAATGTTGATCACTAGGACTTTAGAGAGAGCTAATATGATTAACTATAGATGCTAATGCTTTGAGAGTAAAATATACATGTGAATTGAAGGCTAATGAATAGTATTGTGATTAAAGATATTTACCTACCTAATTCACCTTAGGAATGATATATGGTAGGAAGTAACAGAATCACTTGAGTAATGATGATATCCTTGTCTAATGTAGGATTCTAGACATGATATTAGGCATGAATATGAAATTAACATAAAAGACTTCTCACATAGTAATGGTTCTAGGGCTGAACGGCTTCTCTTACCTAATTGAACCTAAGGCTATAGAGCATTTGTACCTAGGTCATGGATGGTGATAGTTGCTCACACATGGTCTAAAAGAGGTTTTAGCATGGATTGTGTCACGACCCGGGAGCACCCCCTAGTCGTAACCGGCGTACTCGACCTCGAAGAGTCTAATACAAGCCTCTTAGCATTCATTCATCGCATAGACACAGAAAAAACCATAAGGAATTTAAAACTTTTTTTACCAAGAAAACATTTCATAAAAAAAATATATATAGCAAGCGGAAGACTTTCTAGACTTTATACATGATGTCTCAAAACCATCTAATACTTTAGAGTACAAAATTCGGAACTAATCCCATACACAACTTAAACAATACTAAAAAGACATAAAAGAACATATGGGGTATTGTCCTCGAATATATGAGGACTCACCAAGTCTTCATCTTCAACACTTAGAAACCTATCAAATAGCCATGACATGTCATCATCTCCAAATCCCTACACTTTAGTCCAAAAAGGGAAAGAAAGGGGTTAGCACAATTAAGTACTAAGTATGGAGACCATGCAAAAACATGCCAAAAAGGACATTTTCAAGGAAGTAAATGCTTTCATATCA
>NC_064285.1:46636554-46847244 GCF_019186545.1 Solanum stenotomum | reverse complement strand
TTCCACCAAAGGTGGATTCAACCTACCAACAACAATTAATTCAATAAAGAGAGTTCAAGCTTTCTTACCATAATTCAAAGCCATAGCCAAAATCACCAAAAATCCAAGCAATCACCAATACTTCACTCATAAGGCTTACCACCCTTAATTCACCCATTATCAACAATTAATCATGAATAAACATTAAAAAACACAAGAGATATCAATACAATTCACTTTACACATAATTCCATCAACTTTAAATTTATAGAAATAGACCCACTTCATAAACACATTTTGGGGTTTTGTAGAATACAAGGATTCATGGAGTTTTCATCTTATAACATCAAATAAACATCAATAATATCATAACTTATCATTTGAAATCGTTTCATGCAAGAACCCATGAGTTTAAGTAGAAATTAGGCTTTTTCACAAACTTTGGAAAAGTTGAAAACCATTTGAAATTGGCTCTAGGGTGATAGTTTGCCCTAGATAAAGAACTACCATACATTTACTAAGATTCCCCAAGAAATTTGATGAAGAAAACGTCTTGCATCCACAACCCTAGCTCCCACTTCTTCTTCTTCTTCTCTTCTTTCTCTCTTCTTCTCTTCTTCACTCAAGAACCCTAACTCTTACTCTTTTAAAATGAAACAAAAATGATCCACAATCAGCCTAACACAACAATATAACCTCAAAAGAAATGATTTGTGAAAAGACCAAAATGCCCTTAAATTTCCGGACTGACTCCCTGCCAACTGCCCAACTTTCAAAGGGTATAACTCGCTCATACGAACTCAGAATCGAGCAAACTCGGTGGCGTTGGAAAGATCGTTCCAAGGGCTTTCCAAACATAACTGGAACTACTCCTGGATCATTCAGAGCTAGGAGTTATGACTGCTCAAAGTTGGCCAAAAACGCACTGATTTCCACACTTGGCCGAATTTCTAGATTCTGAATTTTTTTCCAAAAATGACTACTTCCAATTTCAAACTTCTTCATATTCATTTTAAATTGTCGGATGTTACAGATTGGTTGTCAAGAACATCTTTCCATAAACTTGAGTAAAGGTAGAGACTTAATGATTATCTTGTGGGATTTAGGCCTAGCACCGAGTGGATATTGAAATGAGATGGAGGTTCCCACCTACTTGAGTTTGGGCTTTCATGGAGGTTCCCACCTAGTTGAGTTTGGTCTTCAAACATGGGATCTCTCACCTAGAATAGTCCAGATTTCCCAAAGTGTGTCTCAAAAGATGGAAGCCTTCACCCAGTAGAGTTTTGGGTTTCTAGTAGCAATCTTTGTATTCCATAACTACGTGCCTCGTAAGAAAGTTAGCTAGTGGATCCAACTAAGCTAACATATTGGTTCTACCTTAGGCAAGTGGACCAACCCTTGATGGTGTGGGTAACACCTTAAGAGATCATGTGATAGCTAATACGTTCTCATGTCGGTTAAGGCTATATCCCAATTAAACAAGATTAGTAACCAACTAAGATTATGTTCAATGTAGCATCTCCTAGAGTTCAAACCTCATGGGCTAAGATTATGCATAAAGTAGCATCTCCTAGAGTCCAACACAAATAGTGGTCTAAGATGGTGCATAATGAAGCATCTCCTAGAGATCCAACTTAATGGTCTAAGATTGTGCTTGATGAAGCATCTCCTAGAGATCAAACTAAATGAACTAAGATATTGCCTGTGGAAGCATCTCTTAGGGTTCAGCCTTAGTGAACTAAGATTATGCTTTAAGTAGCATCTCCTAGAGTTCAAGCTTGATGAACTAAGATGTACGCAGTATAGTATCTCTTAGGGTACAAAAAAATGAGGAACTAAGATAGACTTAGTAAAATGTCTCATAGCGTTCCTATGCTCTCAAAATGGACTAGTCTCTAGTTAAGGAACATGAGTATGATAACCTAAAGAAGTACTTAGTATGAGTGGTAGTATATGATGTCATTCATGCATTGCACAAGTATGACTGTGGGTTACCTAATGAGTGTTGTCTTACATGAGTTATGCTTGATGGATTGTTGCTATAGTTGCCTTCCATGATATGATTGACTAAAGATGATAGTTCTCTTGTCTAGATGAAGTAAGATAATAATAAGACCAAAGGAGGGTAAATATGACTAAGATGACTTCAAGGCTATGCTTAGTGTGAAGGGTATTATGGGATGCCTTTCATACATTACACAAGTGTGCTTTGAGGTTACTTAGGAGTATGGTTCCATTATGGTAGAAAAGCTTAAGACTTGACCATGCATATAGGCTATGATTAAAATGACCAAAGAGGGATACTGGGCTTGGGTGGTATTATGGGATTCTATTCATGCATTGCATATGTATGCTTTTAGGTTACTTAAGAATAGTTCTACTATGGTGTAGTTGACTAAGAGTTGAATAATGCTTATATGATGCTTTTGTTGGAGACTTTGCTTATTATTATGATATTGTGTCTTATGCTTATAGTTTATGTTTCATGAAGTATTTCATATGATTTTGGATTATGTCTTGTATTGACTAAGCCTTGTCTTATGCTCTTATGATTATGCTAGCTAACATATTTAGTACATTTTGTACTAACGCAAACTTTGCCTACATTCTAATCAAATGTAGGATTTTGAGACTTTAGTGTTATCTTGACGCTAGGTTTCTAAGGAGGTAAGGAGTTGAAGATCTTGGTGAGTCCTCATAGTTTCGAGGACAAACCCACCATTTCCTTTATGTCTTTTATTTCATGTTTTTGAGACTATTGTATGGGCTATGTCCCAAGAGTTTTATTCTAAATTTGTGTTAAATGGTTTGACACAAAAGTTTAATAAAGACTTCTGCTTGCTTTTATGAAATTGACTTCGATTGTAAAAAAAATTAAATTTTTCATATTTTTCTATTACCTTATGTTCATGATATGCTAAGGAATCGTATGAGACCCCTTTGGGGTCAAGTACATCGTGTTACTTCTATGATATACCCATGGGTCGTGACAAACTTGTTATCAGAACAAAAGGTTTAGAATAGTTCTAGGATTGTCTCAAACCACGTCTAGTAGAGTCTTGTTCATAAATGTGAAGTGCGCCACATTTATGAATAGGAGGCTATTGGATGTTTAGGAAATCTCACTTCTTCATTCTCTAAGTCATGCCATAGAGTTTGTCTTTAGTAGGCTCTTCTTCTAATTCATTCCCATTGTTTTTAGGGTATGGCTAATACAAGAGTAAATGCTAGGAGAGGTGAGGAAGGCAATGAGGAGAAGGAGGTTCCTCCCCAAGGTCCCTAAGATCCTCAAGTTCCTCAAGCTCCTATTGATGCGGGGGCTACGACAAATGTGGAAATAAGGTTGGCTCTCCAAATATTGACCAAAGCCATGATAGCCCAAGTCAATATGGATACTAGGACTCATTTGAACCCTAATGAGAACACCGTGGCTTCAAGGTTGAGAGATTTCACAAGAATGAACCCTTATATATTCTTTGGTTCCAAAATGGGTGAAGATCCTCAAGAGTTTGTGAAAGAGGTCTACAAGATAATTGATTCTATGGGGGTGACTTCTATAGAGAAAGTGGAGCTAGCCGCTTAACAATTGAAGGATGTGGCCCAAGTATGGTATACTCAATGGAAAAGAAATAGGCCAGGGAAGCGGGTCCCATAGATTGGGAGGTGTTCAAGAAAGCATTTCTTGATAGGTTTTTTCCCCAAAAGATGAGGGAAGTTAAGGTAAAAGAATTTATCAACCTTCGTCAAGAAGCTATGAGTTTTCAAGAATATTCTCTAAAATTCAATAAGTTGTCCAAATATTCTCCGTGTTTGGTGTCGAATTCCAGGGGTGAAATAAGTAGGTAAGTGATGGGTATATGCGAGGTGGTGAGAAAGGAATGTCATACAGAAATGCTCTTTCATGATATGGATATCTCACGTCTTATGGTGTATTCCCAACAAATGGAGCATGAGAAACTCCAAGATAAGAATAAAGAGGTAAAAAGGGCTAGGACCGGTGATGGGGATTTCTCCAATGCTAGATCCGATGGATATGGTAAACCTAGGACCCAACAAAAACATTCCAAACAAGAGAGGGTGTCTAAACCTAAGCCTCTAAGAGGGAGTAATAGTGAATCTGTGTTGCTTAACCCTTCTTGCTCTAAGTGTGGAAGAAAGCATTATGGTGAGTGTCTAGCCGGAAAGGAGGGGTGTTATGGTTGTGGTAATAAAGGTCACAAGAGGAGAGATTGTCAAATCCTTAGGGTTAGAGGGAGAGAAGCCAACAAGCCTCTATTAGGGGCCTGGATCCTAATGCTCCCAAGTAAGCATAGGTTCTAAGTTCTCCAAACTAGTGGTGATCAAGAGTGACCTCCTTATGTGGCTACCGATATGTTTTCATGATTTATTTGATTCCGGCATTGTTTGGTATTTTGTGGCTGATATGGTAGACTTGGAAGTTGTCTTTAGTATGAATTATGTTTGGAAGAGTTTGTGTAGGCTTACTCCCATGGGGGAGATAGTGTGCCTATCTAGTAAGTTTATTGTGTGTTTATATGTTGCCATGATTTCCTTGTATGCATGTTCATGAAAAGGATTAGATCTTGCTAAAAATGACTTACATGCATTGTTTTTGCCTCATGTTGTAGTGCATTGAGTAGATTTTCATATAGACTTCATGATATGAATACATGAGCAAGTCTTAGTTTGGAGTTGAAAGATTCCTCCTTGTATAAATGTTTTGTAAGAGTAAATTGCATTTACGCTCCATGAGTGTGTGTTGAACATGTTTTATCTAGGAGATGTTAGTTCCTCATTAAAAATGAGTAGAAATAGAATTTCATGCATTGCACAAGTATGACTTAAGGTTACCTATTCAGTGTTGTCGTACATGAGTTATGCTTGATGGATTGTTGCTATAGTTGCCTTCCATGATAGTATTGACTAAAGGTGATAATTCTCTTGTCTACATGAAGTAAGCTAATAATGAGACCAAAGGAGGATAAATATAACTAGGATGACTTCAAGGTTATGCTTAGTGTGAAGGGTATTATGGGTTGCCTTTCATACATTACACAAGTGTGCTTTGAGGTTACTTAGGAGTATGGTTCCCTTATGGTAGAAGAGCTTAAGACTTGACCATGCATATAGGCTATGATTAAGATGACCAAAAAGGGATACTTGGCTTGGGTGGTATTATGGGATGCTATTCGTGCATTTCATATGTATGCTTTTTGGTTACTTGAGAATAGTTCTATTATGGTGTAGATTACTAAGAGTTGAATAATGCTTATATGATGCTTTTGTTGGAGACTTTGCTTATTATTATGATATTGTCTCTTATGCTTATAGTTTATGTTTCATGAAGTATTTCATATGATTTTGGATTATGTCTTGTAATGACTAAGCCTTGTCTTATGCTTTTATGATTATGATAGCTAACATATTTAGTACTTTTTGTACTAACGCGTACTTTGCCTACATTCTAATAAAATATAGGGTTTGGAGACTTGAGTGCTATCTTGAAGCTAGGTTTCTAAGGAACTGAGGAGTTGAAGATCTTGGTGAGTCCTTATAGCTTCGAGGACAAAACTCACCATTTCCTTTTTGTCTTTTTTTCATGTTTTTGAGACTATTGTATGGGCTGTGTCCCAAGAGTTTTATTCTAGAGTTGTATTAGATGGTTTGAGACAAAATTGTAATAAAGACATCCGCTTGCTTTTATGAAAATGACTTCGATTGTATAAAGTTTTAAATTTTCTGTATTTTTCTATTTTCTTATGTTCATGATATGTTAAGGGCTGGTATGAGACCCCTTTGGGGTCAAGTACGTCATGTTACTTCTAGGGTATGCCCCTGGGTCTTGACAGTATTAGGATAAAATAATTAGGAAAAGCCCTAACTTTCACTAAAATAATTGTCGACCTACGGCCTTAACCCACAGACCGTGGTTTGACCGACGTTCTATCCTGCACGTCCGTCGTCTGCATCAGAGGGTGGATTTTAAGGTCATGATCCACAGACCTCATCTACAGATCGTTGACCCAACGACGGTTTTTTAGTCTAGGCCGTGGTTCGTGATCTTCTGAGTCTATTTAGGTTGCCAATCCATGGACCAGACCTACGGTTCATGGTCCAATCTGTGGTTCGTGGTTGGTCTTTGTCGGATGGCACCAGGAAATTCTTAAAACTGCTATTTTTCCCTTTCTCAAATCCGAGGTGTTACATTATCTCCCCTTGGGATCATTCTTCCTCGAATGAGATTCAAGACATCATAAGGAAGGTTGGAACTTAACCTAATAACTCAACATGCATGCAATCACATAAATGCACATATCCGAGGAGGAAACATCAACTCCAAGATAAATCATGTTAAAACATTACACCATGAAGTCTTTATGCAACTCATACTCAAATGCACATATTCGAGGAGGAAATCAACTTCCATGCTAAAGCATGTTCAAAACATCATATCATGAAGTCTATATGCAACTCATACTCAAATGCACATAAACATGTAGAAATCAATCAAGTTGACTCATTTTCTCAAAACATAAGCTTTTCATGAACATGCATAGATGAGAAAATCATGGAAATATCTAAAACACATGACACCAAAAGAGTAAACCATGAGGAACTCAATACCTCAAGTTATAGTAGGAGTAGAAGGAAAGAGATGAGGATATCGGGACATCATATCGGCCTCGGCCTCCCAAGTAGCACCCTCAACTAACTGATTCCTCCACAACACTTTCATGGAAGCATCTTCTTTGTTTCTCAGCTTCTTGACTTGCCGAGCTAAAATCTAAACCAGAACTTCTTCATAAAAAAGATTCTCCTTAACTCCCAAACCTTCTCAGGGAACTATAAATGTCGGATCTCCAACACATTTCTTCAACATAGAGACATGGAAAATCGGATGCACCGATGCCAATTCACTAGGCAATTCAAGTTCATTTGCAACCTTACCAACACGCCTCAAGATCTTATATGGGCCTACATATCGGGGACTAAGCTTCCCTTTCTTACCAAACTTCATTACAGCCTTCATGGGTGAAATTTTCAAGTAAACCCAATCATGAAGATAAAACTCAAGATCTCTTCTTATAATATTGGCATATGACTTTTCTCGACTTTGAGCCATTTTCAACCTTTCTTTAATAAGTCAAACTTTCTCCATAGCCTCATGTACCAACTCGGGAACTATTAGGGAAACTTCACCCACCTCAAACCAACTTATAGGAGATGTACATCTCCTACCATACAATGCCTAAAATAAACCATACCAATACTTGAGTGATAACTATTGTTATAGGCAAACTCAATCAAAGGCAAATGATCATCCCAATTACCCTTGAAGTCAATCACACAAGCTCTCAACATATCATCCAAAGTTTGGATAGTACACTACGCTTGCCCATAGTTTTAGGGGTAAAAGGTCGTGCTAAGCTTAACACGAGTACCAAGACCCTTTTGGAAAGATTTCCAAAATTGGGAAGTGAATTGCATACCACGATCAGAAATAATGGACAAAGGTACTCCATGCAACTTTACCATTTCCCTCAAGAACAACTTAGTATAGTCCTCTGCCAAATAACAAACCTTGACGGGGATAAAATGAGCCGATTTTGTCATTCGATCTACTATAACCCAAATTGATTCATGTTGTCGCAGGGTGTGAGGCAAACCAACAATGAAGTCCATATTCAAATCTTCCCACTTCCATGTTGGAATGCTAATATATTGGGACAAATTTCCCTGTTTCTGATGCTCAACATTCACTTGTTGACAATTAGGACATCTCACCACAAACTCCGCAATATCCTTCTTCATCCCATTCCACCAATAGATCTCCCACAAATCACGGTACATCTTGGTGGCTCCCGGGTGAATGGAATATCGAGAACTATGGTGATTTGTTCCCTCAAGCCATCAATATTAGGAACACACAAACGACCTTGATATCTAAGTACTCCATCTCCCCTTGGGAGAAAGCCTCAACGGACTTCTTAAGCACTACTTCCTTTTAATTCAACCAAAGTTGGATCAAGACCTTGATTGTCTTTCACATGTGTCACAAAAGATGATTCTGAACCATTGTTAACCATAACACCACCCTTGGTAGAGTCGACTAACTGAACACCCAATTGGGCCAATCTATGAACATCTCAAACCAACTCTTTTCTATCATCCTCAATATGAGCAACACTACCCATACATAACCAACTAAGAGCATCCGCCTCCACATCGCCTTACCGGGGTGATAGAGAACACTCATATCATAATCCTTCAATAACTCAAGCCACCTCATTTGGCGAAGATTTAGATCTTTTTTGTTAAACACATATTGAAAACTCTTGTGGTCAGTAAAAATATCAAAATGAACCATACAAATAATGTCTATAAATATTTAAGGCAAAAACAACCGCCGCTAGTTCAAGGTCATAGGTGGGATAATTCTTCTCATGAGTCTTAAGTTGCCTTGAAGCATAGGCAATAGCTTTCCCATTTTGCATAAGCACACATCTTAACCCAATTCTCGAGGAATCACAATAAACAACAAAACCATCAGTCCCTTTCGATAAAGTCAACACTGGAGCGGAAGTAAGTCTATCTTTAAATTCTTGAAAACTCTTTTCACAAGCTTCGGACAACATAAACTTAGCTTTTTTTTTTAGTCAATGTTCTTAATAGAGATGCAGTAGAAGAAAACCCCTCAACAACCCTTCTGTAATAACCAGCCAAATCCAAGAAGCATCTAATGTTCTAAGGGGATAGAGGTCTAGGCCAACTCTTGACCGTATTTGTCTTCTTCGGATCTACCTCAATACCCTTACTAGAAACAATGTAACCAAGAAAATCCATGAACCTTAGCTAAAACTCACATTTGCTAAACTTTGCAAAGATTTGTTGCTTCTTTAGAATTTGCAACACAACCCTCAAATGATCGATGTTCTCATCCTCACTTCTTGAAAAATCAATATATCAATGAACACAATCACAAAAATGTCAAGGTATTGTATAAACACCATATTCATCAAATCCATAAAAGCGGCTGTAACATTACTCAACCCAAAAGACAACACAAAAATCTCAAAATGACCATATCAGGTTCTTAAATCCATTTTCGAAATATCATCTTCCTTTACCCTCAATTGGTGGTAGCCCGACTGGAGGTCAATCTTAGAAAAGTAACTTGCCCCTTGAAGTTGGTCAAACAAATCATCTATCATTTGTAGAGGATACTTATTCTTAATTGTAACCTTATTCAATTGTCGATAGTTTATACACATTCGGAGAGAACCATCCTTCTTTCTAACAAACAACACTGGAGCACCCTATAGAGAGATACTTTGTCAGATAAAACCCTTATCCAACAAATCTTTCAATTGATCTTTCAATTCCTTAAGTTCTGCTGGATCCATTCGGTAAGGAGGAATATAAATTGGTTGCGTATCTGGGAGAAGATCAATATTAAAGTATATTTCTCTTTCGGGAGGAATATCGTGTAGATCATCTGGGAACACTTCTAGAAACTCATTCACCATGGGGACTGACTCAAGAGTAGGGGTTTCAGAATCTACATCCCTCACCATAACTAGATGGTAAATGAACCCCTTAGAAATCACCTTTCTAGCTTTAAGGCAAGAAACAAACTGTTAGGCATAGAATTTCCCCCTTTCCATTCTAGGACGGGCTCATTTGGAAACTGAAACTTGACTACACGGGTTCTACAATCAATAGAATCATAACATGAATGCAGTCAATCCTTACAAAGGATAACATCAAAATCTAGCATATCAAGATCTACCAAATCAAAAAGAGTAACTCTATCGGACAAGGAAATGAGACATTTTCTATAGACCCTCTTAGCCACAACAGAATCACCAATAGGAGTTGAGATAGAAAAGGGATCTAACAACACATCCACAAGGACATCAAAACTCATAGCCACATAGGGTGTCACAAAATACAAGGAAGCACCGGGATAAAATAAAGCATAAACATCAAGTTGGAAGAATTTCAACATACCGGTAACGACATCGAGAGAACCCTCTTGTTCACCACAAGTCTGAAGTGCATAGAATCGGTTTTTCTTGGGAGCATTAGAATCCGAACAACTAGGAGTAGCTTGCTTACCCTCTCTTCCTTTATATGTAAGCATTGGGAAATCCCTTATCTTATGATAGCTTTTACAACAAATGTAGCAACTATCCGTGCCGATAAGCACTTACCCTCGTGCTTCCTTCCACATCTAACACAATTAGGCAACAAGGACCCACTACCATTTCCTTCTTGAGGCTTAGGGTTAGAAACCTTATCCTTATTGAACTTAGAAGGAGAATTGGGGGAACCTTGACTAGAAAACCTTTGGCGGAATCTAGAACGACCATGTCCATCGGACCTTGAATGTAAGAAGTTACCATCACAAGTCTTAGCTCTCTTTACCTTCATAGACCTTTCCTTAAATTTCTCCTCTTCAATTTGTTGAGCATGAACCATTGTAACACCTATAACTTAAATATATGGCTTATCATGTTAGAGCATCAAGGTGTCACCCACAAGGGCCATCCAAGCCCCGTGATTGGACCCACGCTCAGTGGGAAGCCTCGTGGATGAACACCATAGAGAAACTGCCCAAGAAAATTGTCTAAGGCAGTAACCACGGCTGGACCCATGCCCCGTGGATGGGTCAATGCCTTGTGAATAGGGGTCCGTGGATCCAAGCCTTGTGGCAAACCTGCAGAACCCAAACCATGGATGACCAGCACGGACCGTGGTTCCACCCATGTCCCGTCAGCGTGGTCTCGTGGTTGGGACCAAGTGAGGCAGTTTAGTGGTTAAGTGTAGGGGCACTTTGGGGGTTTTCGGTTTTAGTTAATATTAAGTGGTGTCATTTTAGGCTAATCTAGACCACTTATATAAGTATTTAGACCCCTAAAACTAAGTCTTCCAAATCATTAATTCAAGACCCCCAAAGAAACCCAATTCTCTCTTAATAATCCTCTCTCTAGAAAGTGAAGAAGAAGAAGAAGAGGGTCAAGCTAGGTCAAGTCAAGACTCCGTTGTTTCAATCTTGGTAGGTTTTAAAATCAAGGTATGATGGCTTATTCATTCGTGGATTCTTTCATCCATGAAGCCCCCATGTTTTCCCCAATTTAGAAGAAGAATTCCCCAAGTCAAACTAGGGGTTCTTCTATGTTATGGGTTATGATCCAATAGAGTGGATTATGATTGTTTATGATTGTTTATGGTTGTTTATGATGGAATTACATGTTTTTAGTATGATTATACATGTATCCTTGATTAACCTATGATTCTAAGGTGAAAGTGATATAGTTGAGTTTTATGCCATGAAAGAGGAAATTGAGGGATTAGATGTGATCTTCTAAGATTGATGAAATACTTTAAGAATTGCTTGAGATTAGGGAAACTAGACATGAATTGCTTAAGAGTAAAACATATAGACATGAATTGACTAGATTAAAGCTTATATGATGAATTATGATTAGTAGTGCTTGAGATTGAGCCAATATGATGATATATTATTAGAGTTGCTTAGGAATGAAGCATGTGATTAGAATGTCTTGAGATTTAAGCCTACATGATAATCATGAAGAGGGTTGCTTGAAATTAAGGTTTGTAGTAATAAACGTTGAATTGCTAGGGCTTGAGAGTAAGGCTTATATAATGAACTATGAATGTTAAGGCTTTAAGAGTGAATCTTATATGTAGGATGATTTGTATATGGTATTGTTGTGGAAGGACTTTACCCACATGGCCTATATTATGAATGTATGAGATTATGCATGTCTTAAAGAACCTATATATATATATATATATATATATATATCGCGATAAAGCCCCTCTACTATACAACCCTGATCCAATGATCGACGCAATAGTGATCTCTATTTTACAAAAATAATCCAATTATCAACCCAATAACTAGAATGATACATACAATCACCTCCAACTCATTAAGTAGACATGAAACCAACATCACTGAATAAGAGTTTTAACAAGAGTAACACCAATAGTAGTTCAGAAACATCTCTAATAATTGACCCTTTGATAGCATGCTAGACCTAAAATCACAAATTTCAAGGAATCATTCTAAAAAGAAAGTAATATCCTTCACATACCTTAATTCTTATTTCACAAGGCCACAATAAACTCCATCTACTCATTTTCAATGGCGAAAACTATGATTTGCTACAAGTTAGAATTTACATATACAAGGATTGAGAGAATACAAAAAGAAGATGAAGTTGCAACCCCAAAAAAGGGACACTTACCAGATTTCTTAAAAGAATATATGTATATATATAAATAGGGAGAGAGAGCGTGAAAGCTAATTGCAAAATGGATTTTTTGTTCCTTAAGAACAAAGTCTTGCATTTGTTTTCCTTTAAGTGCAATTGAAAAAAATGAATATGTATGCGCATGTTAATATTATAAAGTAAAGTTATATACCTTGATATGATAATTATGAATAATCGCCACAAATTGGCCATAGGCGTTGGAGGGCATATTTGAGAAAATATGAGTAATTAATAAATAAATGTTTTCATCCCATTATATATGTATCCGGATACTGTATAGGTACGTGGTAAAATAAATATTGACTTTTGAATATTCACAACTAATAGAAAATTATTTCAAATAAAGCCTACCTCATATAATAATAATTTTCAACATAACAAGACTAACACTATCCGTAAAAATATCAGTAAATTATAAAAATCTTATAAACAAATACGTACACAAATATATAATAATTAGAGAATTTCTTTTAGTAAATCTTTGAGACATTTAGAAATTCCATAAATATATATATTCTTATCAAAATATAATTTAAAGCTAACATTTTTTAAGACAATAGGTGTTACAATAAAACTGTTAAATTTAGACTTGTAAGCCTTCTATACAAGATAAAGGACAACTAAAAACACCCAGAGTGTTGCACTGGACTACTACATTGTAACTCTATTAAGTAAAACTACTTGGTGAATTGAATGTGAGGTGGTGTTTGTGCCATTGCAAATCAAATTTTCATAACCTTTGTGTATTCATTCGAAGAAAAGAAAGAAATAAGGGGGTTATATGTTAGCTTCATATAATCGAGAAGTTTTAATAATGAAACACTTAACCGACTTGTTACTTGTTGCAGGAAAAGAAAGAGAAATGAGTCAATCACAAAACGCCTAAGGAAGAAAAGAGATAATCTGCTAAATGAGTCCAGCATGCAGCACCTAAGAAAGGAAATGGAATATCTGCTCAATCAATCAAGGGAGATAATTTGCATCAATCAAACAACATACTCAAGAAAGCAAGATCAGCCAAGAAAGATACTATCCACTCAATCAATCAAGGAAGACAATATGCATCATTCAAAGAACACACTCAAGGAAACAAGATCAGCCAGAATTTGAGACCTCTAAGGGAGAAATCGAAATCAAGGGATGAAGTCAAGATAATGAGAACAACCAAGATTCAAGTTTACAAAGAGATCGTCATACAAGGAAGAATTTGATTTTCTCATGCACATATCTGATATGGACATGACTCAGAAAATCAATCAGGATCAAATCAAGGATGAAATCAATGATTCTTGATTAAAATACCATTGGGTTTCCGTAAAAGAGAAAACTTATATAAACCTATCTCACCCATTATTCTGAAGTACACACTTCACTTGATCATGTACTATCTTCTTCTATTATCTTTCATAAAAGCATTGTATTCTCGTGAGTATACAACTGAAAAAGAAAAGAGAGAAGAAACTAAGTGTAAGTTATATGAGTTGAGACTGTGTCAAAATAAAAGTTCTGATTTGCATATCAGACATGACTTTCAGTTGAAATACCTTGTACTACCAAAGTTCTACTCAAGCTCTTAAGGGAAACCCTTCAAACCCAAGGGGACTGGAAGTACGCACCACATCGGTGTTCTGAATCAGTATAAATCTTTTTGTGTCATTTACTTATTGCAAATATCTTTTTATATATTTGTTACTAATTTGCAGGTGAGTCGACTGACCAATTCAAGAAGTCGACTGAAGGAATTTTAATTCACCCCCCCCCCCCTCTTTACTTTCAATTGGTATCAGAGCAGGTCTCACCAGTAAAGTGTGTAACCACACGTGAACAAAGATGAAATGGAACACTATCAGATTCCTAGTGCTCTACTTCAAGATGGACATTCGTCAACTCGACCACCATATTTCAACGGCCAACATTACTCCCACGGGAAGGACAAATTTAGAATCTTTGTCTCTTCAAATGATCATCAAGTATGGATTGTGATCAAGAGGGGTCCAAAGACTATTCTAGGACTGATTGAAAAAGATGGCACTGAGAATCCATTTGATCTCGATCCTTTGTTATCACAAAAGAGCAACAAGAGATAATTCAAACTAATTCTAGAGCTATAAGTTTATTATACTGTGCAGTGAGTGGAGCTGAATATGACAAGATATCAACATGTGAAACTGCAAAATAAATGTGGGACAAACTAGAAGTGACTTATGACGGAACCACCAAGGTAAAGGAAGCTCGGATCAGTTCACTAGGCAATGAATATGAATTGTTCAAAATGGTCGAAGATGAAAACGTAGAAGCCATGTTCTCGAGATTCAGTAAAATTGTCTGCGAACTCAAATCGCTTGGAATGGTGTACTCAAATGGACTGCAAGTTAAGAAAAACTAGATGTTTATCTGCAGAAAATGGCATACAGTGAACTCTGAGGCAACTTGATGGCCCATGAACAAAACCATATTAACAGGTACAACAAAGATGCTAAAAAGAAAATTGTGGCCTTTACAGCCGAGACATCTTAAGTCGAAAAAGAAGTTGATGATTATCAAGACGAAGGAATGGCCCCATAAATCGAGGAGTGAGGCAAATGCCTAGACAAAGAAGACAGAGACCCCTACAGGAGTTCAAAAACAATGAATTCAAAAGAAATGATTATCGCTACTACTACTGTGGAAAACTAGGACATATCAAACAAAACTGCCCAGAACAGAGAAGGAGAAACATTCGACGAAATAAAGATCCAAAAAGTCTCGGAGCTTGGAATCAAGGAGAAATAATCGACGATGACACTACCAATATATGATTCATGGTACTAGGAGAAACAAGTGAGGTAAGACCTTTCAACTATCCTAATTATATTGACTTACAAAATTCTTTGGGCATGGTTGCTGATGAATTATAGAAATTTATTGACGAGTACAATAAGATTGCTCAAGAAAAGAAAGAGTGGCAGATTCTTCTCGAAGCAAGTCAGATTGAAGTCGACTTACTAACAGCAGAACTAGAGGAAGTAAAAATGCAGCTGAATAGTATCAGAAAATCTCCCAATCATAGTTCTGTCAGATCTAACAGAACTACTTTCAACAGGAGAAGATCTCCTAGTCATAGTTCCAACAGATCAAATAGATCTATATCTAACTCTCACTCTTCTGAAAACTCTCTTAAAATTACTTACTACACTTGTGGTGATCTCGGTCACAAATCTTTTAACTGTAGAAAATATTCTTCTAGAAAGTGGATTTAGAGACCAAAAGTTACTAATCATAAAGGAACCAAAAATACTTGGGTACCTAAAAGAAACTAATCTTTTTGGTTTGCAGGAGCAGTCTAAGAAAACCTACAAAAAGGGAATGTGGGTACTTGACAATGGATGCTCCAGACACATGCGCGGAAAGAAAGAAAACTTCAAAACTATAAAAAAGATTGATGGAAGCTTTGTAATATTTGGGGACAATGCTAAAGGAGATGTAACAGGAATAGGAATCATTACTCTCAATTCTTCATGTGATCTAGTTGAAGTGTATTTGTTTGAAGGACTCAAACACAACCTTATCAGAATTAGTCAACTATGTGATGCCGGATTTCAAGTCACCTTCAACACAGTAAGATGCACCATCAAACATCCTGAGAAAAAACTCACTCTCATTGAAAATCGAGTAAACAATATATATGTTATAAATAATGTTGATTTCCCTTCTCTTACTTGTCTTACTGCAGTCACAAGTGATCCTTGGCTATGGCATCGAAAGCTTGGACACGCAAGCATGCATGCTCTTGAAAAACTATCTAAACTTGAACTATTAATTGGCTTACCAAAATTAAATTTCGAGAAAAATCACATTTGTGATGCATGTCAATTGGGTAAGCAAACTTGTTCATCCTTCAAGGGAAAAGATAGTGTAAGTACGTTTAAACCCCTTCAACTTCTTCATATGGACCTTTTTGGTTTGACTCGAACTGCTAGCATTGGAGGTAAAATATATTCTTTCATAATTGTTGAAGACTTCTCAAGGTTTACATGGGTAATCTTTCTCACTCACAAAAATGAGGCATTTGCTAACTCTGAAGTGTTTTGTAGAAAAGTTCAAAGAGAAGCAAGTTATTTCATCACAACCATTCACAGTGATCATGGTGGCGAATTTTAAAATAAAGTGTTTGAAGATTTATGTGCTCAAAATGGGTTCACTCTAAACTTTTCTTCACCCAGATCACCTCAACAAAACACAGTGGTAGAAAGGAAAAATTGTTCATTACAGGATACAGCCAGAACCATGTTGCTAGATCGAAATCTTCCTGATCATTTTTTGCGAGAAACTGTAAGTACTGCTTGTCATTTTCTTAACAAGTGTCTTATCAGGCCCATACTAAAGAAGACTCCTTATGAACTCTGGAGAGGAAAGAAATCATACATTAGCTACTTTCATCCTTTTGGCTGTAAATGCTTCATCCATAATAATGGTAAAAACAATCTTGGTAAGTACGATCCAAGAAATGATGAAGGTATTTTCTTGGGCGCACCCCTTAGCAGAGCTTTTCGAGTTTTTAACAAAAGAACTTTAAGTGTCGAAGAATCTGTTCATGTAGTATTTGATGACACTAATCCAAGAGTACAGGAAATTGAAGGTGGTGACGATGAAATTACTTCTCTCAAACCAACTAAAGAAATCTCAAAAGTCACTCTTGAACCTAACACGGACGAGTCAGCTATTGCAAAGGTGGAGTTGACTACCCTAGCC
Source organism: Solanum stenotomum (assembly GCF_019186545.1). Taxonomy (NCBI): domain Eukaryota; kingdom Viridiplantae; phylum Streptophyta; class Magnoliopsida; order Solanales; family Solanaceae; genus Solanum; species Solanum stenotomum. The sequence goes on along the minus strand of NC_064285.1, from coordinate 46,830,229 downwards.
GACAAAGCCAACATTCCTAGAGAATGAAGACATAATGCCAGCTACCGTAAAAATTTTATTCTCAAGAAACCTGATGACAAAATCCAAACAAGGTCTTAGCTCAAAAAACAAGCTTCTATGGCTCTCGTATCTCAAATGGAACCCAAACGAATAAATGAAGCTATGGAAGATGATTCATGGATACAGGGAATGAAAGAAGAACTTGATCAATCTAAAAGAAATCAAGTGTGGACTCTTATCGAAAGACCAAAGAATTGCTCGGTAATCAGAACCAAATGGGTGATTCGTAACAAGTTGGATGAAAATGAAAAAGTCATCCATAACAAAGAAAGATTGGTTGCTCAAGGTTACTCCCAACAAGAAGGTATTTGATTACGATGAAACTTTCGCTCCTGTAGAAAGGTTAGAATCCATTCGCATTTTACTTGCATATGCATCGTTTAAGCACTTTAAACTTTTTCAAATGCATGTAAAAAGTGATTTTTTTAAACGGCTTCATAAAAGAATTAGTATTTGTCAAACACCCCCCCCCCCCGGATTTTAAAATCCTTCTTATCCCGATTTTGTTTATAAACTTTCCAAAGCTCTTTATGGGCTCAAACTGGCTCCAAAAGCCTGGTATGAGAGATTGAGTACCTTTTTACTTCAAAATAATTTCCAAAGGGGGAAAATCAACACAACTCTTTTCATTCAAAAATATTGTTAATATATTCTTATACTTCAAATTTATGTTGATGATATTATCTTTGGAAGCTCTTACCCTTCTTTGTGTGAGAATTTTGCAAATTTTATGAAAGGTGAATTTAAAATGAGTCTAATGGGAGAACTCACATTCTTCCTTGGATTACAAATCAAGCAGTCAACTAATGGAACTTTTATCAGTCAAACCAAGTACACCAAAGAGCTTATTAAAAAATCTGGACTTGAAAAAGAAAAAGTCTTTGGAATTCCCATGAGTCCTTCCATGTGTCCCGAAACAGATGCACCAGGCAAAGATGTGGATGAAAAAATGTATCGAGGAATGTTTGGATCACTACTTTATCTCACTGCAGGCCAACCAGACATCTTGTTCAGCGTATGCAAATGTGCACGATTTCAAGCTACTCCAAAAGAATCGCATATCACTACAATAAAGTGAATCATTCGCTATCTGATTGGAACTACTGAATTAGGGCTATGGTACCCTCACTCTTCTCATTTTGATTTAATTGGCTATTCAAATGTTGACTTTACAGGTGATAAAAATGATAGAAAAAGCACCAATGTAACATGTCAAATTCTAGGTCAATCCTTAATTTTGTGACACATGAAAAAACAAACCTCTGTCGCTCTATCTACCACAGAATCATAACATCTTGCGGTGGGGAGATATAGTACCCAATTATTATGAATGGTGCATCAATTACTTGATTATGATTTATCCATTGAAGTTGTTCCTATTTTTTGCGATAATACCAGTGCTATTAGTCTTTCTAAATATATTGTGCATCATTCCAGGGCTAAGCATATTGACATTAAGCATCATTTTATTCGAGATCATGTTGAAAATGGTGATTTTCGTTAGAATTTGTTGATTCTAAAAATCAATTAGCCGATATTTTTACAAAACCCTTGCTTGAAGAAAGATTTTGTTTCCTTCGAAATTGTCTAGGTATTCCCGTATTTGCTCCATAAACTGATTATTTTTTTCTTGTTTAAAGTGCTTTTTATTAACTATTATGTTAATCATTACCCGTAATTTCTCTCTAAATTGTTCTTGTATTAATTATTATTCTCCGTCATTTATTTTCCTTCCTTGTTTACTGTGTTATTTATTTCTCTTCGACTTTTCCTTTCCCCGTAAAAGTCTTTTCCTTCCATCCTTTCAATCTTTTCCTTTCTGACATCCTTCTTTCTGACTTTTCCTTCTCTCCGTAAAAACCCTTCCTCTTCCGTCTTTCTCTTATTTATTTTTCTCCCTCTCTTCTCTTCTCCTCATTCTAACAATGCCTAAGACTCGATCGATGGCTTCTCTTAAAAGCTCCGGCCTTCTTTCCTCAAATTCTCCAGATGTTCTCTCCTTGTCATCTGATTCGTCAGATGAATATCTTGCTTCCCCTTCTCTGTCCTCTAAGTGTGAAGCTACTGCAACCAAGAAGAAAGGTCAAAAGAAAGCCATACCCAGTACATCTGGAACTCTCTCAACTGAGGACATGCACCGCTTATGGGGCATGGAACTAAAGATCAGGTATGACTAGTTTAAGTCTCGACCCATCGTTCTTGGAAGGGTAATCAATCTTAGTCAGTTACGAGATTCTCATTGTCCAATAAGTTCGTTTCTTAAGGCTCAAAAACTATCTCTGTTGTTTAGCCTTTGTGGGCTTGAATTATTTGAGGAGGTTGTTCGTTTGTTCTATGCAAATCTCCGTGTGTCTAGCGACAATGGTGAGTTGGAAACCTTTGTCATGGGTAATCCTATTATTGTTAATGAATGGTTGTTTAAGGATATCTTTGGTACTAAATTTTTGGGTGTGATTCCGTACATGAATGGAACTTGGCCTAATGATTTTGAGGTATCTCTGGAAGGTGCTAAGTCAATCGTGGCTGAACCCGGCGCAAATTTGTCTGATTTCGGTCCCTTATCTCTCTATTTTGAACATCGTATTTTAGCACATATTATTGCTAATACTCTTTTGCCTAGGAAATGTTCTCTAAGCAATAATTCTAGCAGGGATATGTTTGTACTCTACTACTTGCTTAAGAAATATTAAAGTAACTGCGCTATTTGGTTTAAGGATTACATGTGGGAAAGTTCTGAGGAATCTAATCCCTCTGCCAGTTTACCATCATGGATTGCTCTTCTCACGATTCTCAATGGACAGACTAGTGGACCTCTCTATGTTCAAACCCATTGAAATCAGTGCTACCTATGATTCTCGTACCTTCTCTAGCATAGGGTATGTGGAGGTGGGTAACAAATGGGTTAAAAAGGACTCTGTCCAAGAAAAGACTGATACTGTCAGGCCAACTAAGATCTCTGTAGAGTCAGCTACTCTCCTGCTTCAGGATTCTGATGAACTCAAAACTCGCAACCTTGTTGTGGAACGTGGACCGAAAACTCTTCATGATGTTGTTGAGAAGGTATTCCGGCTTCAGAAAGATACCAGTACAGATGTAGGTAAGCTACGAATTACAATGACTGGGATAAAGCAGGAAAGTATTGCAACTTTCAACAAGCTAATCAGGCAAGTTGATTCTCTCAAGAGTGGAGTCGTTTCTTCCAACAACGATCTTGCCATCTCTGTCCAGAACTCCTACTCTAGTTTATCCAAGAATGTGGAACGCTCCTACAACTCCTTCTGTGGAAAGGTTATTGACACCCTCAAGTACTTTTGGGGTGAAAATCGTTATCTCTCTGGTTTTTTTTGCAACTCCTGAACAATTATGTAACAGAGGTCTGTCCCTGTCTCTGTGTCTTTTGGACTGTATTTTGAGGCCTCTCTACCTTTCTACTCTGCTTTTCTCTGTTTTTGTTACTGCTTGTTCTATATTTTGTGGTCTCTCTTGCTCTTTCTTTTTTATTATTCCAAAGAGGGAGAATTGTCCTCACTTTAACATGTGGCAATCAAGTCAGGGGGAGCTTCAAAGAACACATAACATATCAGGAAAGTCTCATTATCTCTTTAAGCTTATGCAAATTGGAAGTTAGTTGTCATTATCAAAAAAGGGGAGATTGTTAGCTTCATATAATCGGGAAGTATTAATAATGAAACACTTAACCAACTTGTTACTTGTTGCAGGAAAAGAAAGAGAAACGAGTAAAGCACAAAACGCCTAAGAAAGGAAAGAGATAATCTCCTAAATGAGTCAAGCACGCAACACCTAAGAAAGGAAAGGGAATATCTGCTCAATCAATCAAGGGATATAATTTGCATCAATCAAAGGACATACTCAAGGAAGAAAGATCAACCAAGAAAGATAATATCCACTCAATCAATCAAGGAAGACAATATGCATCAATCAAAGGACACACTCAAGGAAGCAAGATCAGGCAGAATCCGAGACCTCTAAGAGAGAAATCGAAATCAAGGGATGAAGTCAAGATAATGAGATCAACCAAGATTCAAGTTTACAAAGAGATCATTATACAAGGAAGAATTTGATTTGCTCATGTACATATATGATATGGACATGACTCAGTAAATCGATCAAGATCGAATCAAGGATGAAATCAATGATCCTTGATTCAAATACCCTTGGGTTTCCGTAAAAGAGCAAAGCTATATAAACCTTTCTCAGCCATAATTGTGAAGTACGCACTTCACTTGAACTTGTACTATCTTCTTCTATTGTCTTTCATAAAAGCATTGTATTCTCGTGAGTATACAACTAAAAAATAAAAGAGAGAAGAAATTGAGTGTAGGTTATACGAGTTGAGGTTGTGTCAAAATAGAAGTTCTGATTTGCATATCAAACATGACTTTCAGTTGAAATACCTTGTACCACCGAAGTTCTACTCAAGATCTTAAGGAAACCCTAGGGGACTGGCAGTAGGCAACACATCGGTGTTCCGAACCAGTATAAATCTTTCTGTGTCATTTATTTACTGCAAATATCTTTTTATATATCTGTTACTAACTTGCAGGTGAGCACAATATCAGGAAGTCGACTGAAGGAATTTTAGTTCCCCCCCCCCCCCCCCTCTTTACTTTCATTATAGAGTACCTAGAAAGATATAGTAATAACTGCTAGTTGCCTTGGATGATAGGAGGGGACATCGACTCAGTGTTAGATGTGGTAGAATTTCAAAATAGTGTAGATGAATGTGGGGTGATTCAGCTTCCTCAGCACGGAAATAAATATAATTATAATGATATATGTGAAGGACAATGAGTATATTCTATGATAGATAGATATTTCATCGATAATCATTGACTGGTCTCTATGTCTAGTTTTGAAGTTAAGGTACTTTCAAAGGACATTAGGATTATTTCTCCTTGAAAATCTGACTATAAATTGGATGAGAAAAGATTCAGGAATCTTTTGAATTTTATAATGTTTGTGTCCATCGTTCACTATTCATGAACAAAGTCTAACATGTGTGGGACTCTCAATTGAAGGGTGTAGGATTTTCAAGGTGGTGTAGGACAATTGAAGAATTTCAAGGACCTTAATAGTTTGTATTTTATTAATGAAGAAACTAAGGCTAAGGAATATAAGGTGTCACTCATGGTAACTCAATAATAATTTAAATATGATCCTTTGAATCTAAATTTTTAGCATTTAGAATATGAGAAATATTATAAATTTAAATAGTCTTCCTACCTGGCGGGGATGTTCTTTGAATACAGGAATAACGCTTACATGATATGACTTAGTGATGGCAACACTTAAGGTACTATTATTCAGTTTCAAAAAATATAGAAAGCATTTTCATATTGTGAAACAAGTGTAGAATGATAATGGAGAATTGGAGTTTTGTCTTGAGGTAATAGCTCAATAGTTCATGGCATACTATACTATACTAGGGGAATGTTTTTTCACTTGTTTTCAGTACAATGTTCCTAGGCTTACAATGGAGCAACATGTAAGTTTACTAAATTCATTCAATTGAGCTAATGTGAAGCATGCTACATTTAGTATTTATAGTGACATGAGTCCATGACCAGATTGATATAGTAGTGATTTTATCAAAGCAACATGGTCAATTATTGAGCAGGAGATCAAAAAGGTAATGTTAAAAAGAATTACACAATGGAAAATTCCTAAAGCATTTAAATTCTACTTGTATTGCTTTGAAACCTATATATGATCAGTAGTCCTGAGGTTCCTAGTCGATTTGATATATATTTTGTTGTAATGTTGTATAAAGGCATATCCATGATGATTTGTAGCAAAATAGAAGGGGATAACCAGTTAACATTTACGAAGAGGAGGTTTATGATGCATAATATAATCATTTGTCATGACATTTTTAGATATTATAACAAAAAGACAATTTCTATGTCTTATGAAAATAGATCTGATGAAAGCCATGATATAGTGAATTGGGTGTTTTTAGAAAAAAAATATTAGTTGTCTATGTTTTTTCTACTTGTTTTATCCAATTTCTTATGACTTGTATGAGTTTTACTAAGTTCTATGTAAGGGTCAATGGAGAGACCCATATATAATTGTAGGGAAGAAGGGAATGAGATAGGGTGATCTCATATATATCCCATTATTGTTTGTTCTTGTAATGAAATATCTATGCAGAATATTGAAAAATATGCGCGAGTGTACCACCTAACTTTAAGTTTCACCCTATGTGCAACAGTGTGAAACAAACTCATCCTGTATTCGCTAATGGATTGGTGATCCCTTGTAAGGCAAACTAGGGTTAAGTGACAAGAATTAAGGAAGCACTATCCATTTTCGAAAGGCTTCTGGGTTAATTACTAATATAGACAAATCACATATCTGAATAGAAGATGACAAGGAGGAACCGTTGTTGGGCCAGACAGGATTCTTCATAGGATTATTCCCAATAATGTACTTAATTAGGCCTACCTCTTTCTCCCAAGTCGTGGAATAAGTTTGAATGCCACAACTGATTGAGAAAATCACCATTAGAATAAGAAACACATATTCTAGAAAGTTATCTTATCCTAGGAGATTACATATTATCACTATTTTCCTATTTCAAATTCATAGTTTCTGGGAGCTCTGATGTCACAAAGTGTTCTGAAGGGGTGGTTAGGAATTGTACAAAGAAAAGGGGAAAATTTGTCTAGTGGCCTAAAATAAAAAAAAATTGTCAAATAGAAAATGGGAGGTATGAATATTAGGGAGTGCATGATGTGGAACCTTGCTTCACTAGGTAGGCAATTAGTGGAGAACAAAGACTCTTTGTAGATCAAATGGCTATATGACATTTATATGAAAATTAATTAGAGTATCTGGAGAAAAAAAAAATCTCAGGACTTCAACTGATCGACTGATGGAGGACATGGGAGGATGGTATAGACTTGGTAGATACTCCCTCACAAGTGGTGGGACAAAAACAAGGAGATTTGCAATTGCTAAACTCATTTGTAGCGTTCTTGTACAGCCTAATTAATCACAAAGTGATTATGTGGCTAGTAGCTCAAAAAAGACTTATGGCTAAGGAGAGTTTGCATAAAATGTAGATCCAAATTGAGAATGTGCATTGTTGCCTGTGTGTAACTCAGTCTCTAGAAACTGCCTAACATTAATTTACAAGTTGTCCCTAATTTCAAGCAGTTAGTAATGATCTTATGATTTGGAGTGGATCGGATTACAAGTACAACTTAGTGAAGTGCAGATGGTTCTGTCCAATATAAATAGGAAGCACTGACCTTAATTTAAAATATAAGTGTTAATAGCTATATGGAGGCATTATGTCACGACCCAAGGTAGCCCCTAGGCGCAACATGGCTTATAAGATCCCGAGAGGCCCCATACAAACCACTTAGTATTCATGATACAAGATAATAGAAATTAAGAGATTAAAAGACGGTTTCAACATATAAGAGTTTATAAAATGAAGCGGAAGTCTAAGCATCGTCTCAAAGTCATCATCTAATACATAAGAAATGATCGGGACATATCCCGTACATCAAGTCCAAAACTGAAAGTAAAGAGATAATGAAGTAAGGCTTGGTCATCGGAGCATGAGGACTCACCAATCTTCAATCCCCTACTAAATGATCTTAGCCACGAAAGTGCGAATCTGGAGCGTCGGACCCTACTTTTTTATAAGAAATGTAGGCAAGAGTATGTATTAGTACAAATATGTATCAAGTATGATAGCCATACATCAAACGTATTAAATCATGCTTAAAAAGGGACATTTTCGTAATATGCAATGACCAAGCTAAAACATGATATGAAAGAGTTATAAAACATAACTCATAAAATATGGTCAATGCACGTAAACATCATCTTAAAACACGTGTGAGATACTTCTTGAAGTAACCTTGATTCATTAATGTGGGTGAATTACCTTTAACCGACATGTAATACCATGTGAGCTATTAACATGAAATTCAGTGTCTACCCCACACCGAAAAGAGGTGTTCTCACTTGCCAAGGTAAGAACCATAAACTTCTAGCTAACGTGGATCTACTAGCTAATGTCTATCTAGACAGCCTATGGTGGCACATAGTGTATGGGACATGGGTGATCGTCACTTGTCCACTCGGTGCTAAGCATAACTCCCACGGAATATTCATTAGCCTTATTCATCTTTTCTTTAAAGGACTTGGGTAATCGACTCTTGTCTTTTGATTAGAGAGCATGGGTAATCGCCGTTTGCCTCATTCTTAGAATAGCTCCTTAACTTTGATTCATTTTAGGTGAGAAGACATTTCAACCTTAGAATCCTTAATCTGAGAAAACCTTTCACAACAATTAACCATTACAACAACATATATGCTTCATTCTCAAAGCCATTTACATCATATCTCATAAATTTCATAAGAACATGCATAATTCCATAAATCACCTTTCATAGTTCAAAACTCACTTTCAATCATCAATATCTAGAAAACATGGGCTAAGTATGGGTTCATGGGGATTCATCTTAAAATCATGGTTTATAACTCAATTCATGCATATTAATTCATCAACCAATCAAATAAATCAATATTTAAAGGAACCCATGACATGGAAGAAAAAAAACCCCAACTCAATTGGAGATTCCTAACTTTGTAGATTGAAGAATTAGGAACTCCATGGAGGAAAGGGCTCCAATGGATGAAAACTATCATACCCCAATACCAAAAGCTTGCCTTCAATGGTGGAATTGGAGGCTAGACTTGAAACCCTAGGTCGACTCCTTCTTCTTCAAGCTTTCTAAAGAGAGAAATATTTTGGAGAGGAAGGCTTGCTCTTCTTTTAGGAATTTGGGAGAATGATTTCAATTGGGGAAATTTTGGGGTATAAACACTTATATAGGGCTTTAGGTGAAGGGTAAAACGACATAGTATTAGGCTAGAATAAATAGGAAAAGGCCCAAAAGCCCTTAAGGAAAATAACTGCCGACCTCACTCGCGCACCAACCACGGTCCGTTGGCCAGGCCACGGACCGTCCTTGTTGGTCGTGGTTGAGATCAGAGACAACTAATTGTGGAACCCCAACGACGGACCATACCTACGGCCCATGGGTCTATCGACAGACTGTGGACCATGGTAGTAGGTCCCAACTCTTGGCTTAAAAATCTATAGGACTCACCTACGAGACATATCTACGGCTCGTGCATTGAATGACGGATCGTCCTGGTGGACCGTTGAAAAAGTACTGAAGCTTGACATTTTTAGAAAATTCTAAATGGCCAACCACGCCACCACCAACGAATCGTCGTCCCACCTACGGGCCGTGGGTGGTGCCGTCTTTGATGGCACCAGGTCTGTGAAAAATTGGAATTTTCTCCCTTTTTGAATCCGAGGTGTTACACATTAAGAGGAAGCACTGGACTTAGTTTCAAAAGGAGGTGTTTGTAGATATATATAGTGCCTGCTATGATTTAACTGTGTAATTAGTCTCATTTTAACCTTGATTTCCTAAACACCCTTCCTAGAAGGTGCTTATGTGCCTTTATTAACTTCTACATATTTTTGTTATCAATAGTAATACTCATAAATGTTTCTGCAAGAAAATCTAATCATACTAGAGGAAAGATTCTGTTATTGCAAGTATGTAGAGACTTTATTTATTTATTTAACCTGGGCAATTTCTTTACCATCAGTACATTCAACAATTACCTAAATTTTCACCTATTAGGTATCTACAATCTCCTTTACCAAGCACCGTTTGTTTGGTTTATGAAAAGAAAAGTAAAGTCACGTAGTGATAGTATTCATTGTGCTAAAAATACTTGTTACTCCATTCCTCTCAAATTATCTGACATGACTTATAAAAATATTTATTTTTAAAAGTTCAAAATAAAATTAATTATTTGTTCCATTTTATCCTGAATAATAATTATTCTTGAAGACTACAAACATCCCAATAGATTTAATATTTAATGAAGAAATATTACATATTTAGAAATAAATAAGGGTAGAATAATAAATTTTAAGAAAAAAGAAAGAGAAACACTTCAAATATTTTTGAAATGGAGGGAGCAATATTTTTTGTTTTGGAAAACTACTAATCATATAAAATCACAAAGCTTTGAATTTTATTTCCTCTAGTTAATACTACAAGATTTAAAAGAATATTAATTTTAAAATTAAAAATGAAATTATTAATTTAAGCGGTGTCTACCTACTAGACATTTTTTTCGGTGGTCAAGATTTATTTCTCCTTCTATTCCTTCTTACGTTATCCGACTTAGCATTTTCTTAATAAAGTAGTATATATTACGGGTTTATTTTGTTAATTTATTTTTTGAAAATTTAACATTTTAGGTAGATGTTTAATGATAATGATAATCTTAAAAAATAATAACAAATTTATTTTGATTTGTTAAAATGAATAAATAGAACGTTTTTTTTTTATATATAAGGGACAAGTTAGAAAAGAAAGAAGTATTTGAATAGGGAAAATCTTGTTGGCCAGAATGGTATTTTACCTTTTTGAACATTTTTATCCTTTTAACCTTAATACATTTTAATTAAAAATAAAAAAAATATCATTTTATTTTAAAATAAAAAAGATATTATAGTATTTAAAAAATTTTAATCAAATTCTGGCCAAAATTTCTGACCATTTAGCGTTACCCTTTGAATAGCGACCAAAGAATAGTGTATAGAATGTGGTACACTTGTTTTTTCGATTTTTTGGGAGCACAAGTCTCATGACTCATTAGTTTGCAAATTAAACCTTAATTATAGTTTCCAAAACACAAGGAAATCCACTAACTTCACCTTACATTAAGGTATATCCTTCAATCTCAATGGTTGAAAACTTGTATAAATATAAAAGAGATCTCATTATGTTTATCATCATTCAAGGCTAATAAAGTAAAGCAGTCCGAAAAAACAAGCAAAATCTATAAATAAAAATATAAAAATTAACCTTCGTGAAAAAATGGAGGCAAATAAGCTTGTAATTGTATTTCTTATGTGCATGGTTGTGTTGTCAGTTGTGCACATCTCCACGGCTGAACTTTTTAAGGGCTGCTACGACGAATGTACCAAGGAATGTACCGAATCCATATGTAGAATGAGATGTCAGGTCGAATGTGATTATCTGGATTTTAAAGGTACATATTATTAATCTTTTAAATTTTTTGTGCATCTTCGTGGAACTCTTTAGAAAAATATTTTTAATAATATATAACAATGTTCAAAAAGATAAAATAACATAGTGTGAAATATGTTATTTTATCATTCTGGCCAAAAGGATTTTTCCATATAACATTTATCTAAACTATTTTTACCATACGTTTGTTTTCTAAATGTCTCACTCAATTACTACAATCTACTAAATGGGAGCTCCTGGGAATGGAGGAGCATATGATTATTAATTAGTCTATTTGAAATAAAATTAAAACTATATCTAATTTTTTGTGTGTTCTATTTTACAGGAAAATTGAATAATCTCAAGCCTTGAATTAGACCAATGAGGTGGGGAATCACCTCCACAAGGAGATGGGGAAAATGAAGAATGAAAGAGTGGAAATTATTTTTTAATCTACTCATTATTTCTCTTTCTACTGCTGTTCTAATGCATAAATTAAATAAATTATACTTTGATTTATTCTTTTCTTAATTTTTTTTATCTTCCTTGAGTTCATTAATTGTGGTAAAGTTATATATATATATATATATATATATATATATACACACATATACTACCTTAAAAGCGTGCACTCCCTAACTTGAATGTTAATTTACTATAATACCCTAACTTAAAACACTAAATTTAGTATATTTTCTATATTATATATTTTATTTATTTACTTATTCTATATTATATTAAAAGATGACACTTTTTCACATCGACGGATAGTGCATGCTCCGAAGGATTGTGACATTTTTAAAGAGTTGTGACTTTTCCGATGAGTTGTGACATTTTCGAATGGTTGTAATCTTTTCCTAAAGAGTTGCGACTTATCTTATAAGGCACGATAAACAACTTTTCATACTATATTTTCTTGGCTATAAATAGATGAATTTTCTCACAGTTTTTAATCTACAAATTGTTATAGTGTTTTATTCTTCTTCTTCTTAAAAGAAGGAAGATAGTGAGAATTATTCAATTATGCAATTACAATTTTTTTTTCACTACTAAAAAACTATCAAAAAGAGACGGACAAAAGCATCGCAGTCCGTCTTGGCCAAAAGCGACGGAAATGCAACGCAATTATGTCCGTCGCTTTTTGGCTCGACGCTTTTCCAAAATCGACGGACAGCGTCGCTAAAAAGCGACGGACCACGTCGCATTTTTGAATTATTATTTTTAAAATTTTTTTCTTACAAAAGCGACGGACTCCGTCTCTATATTTTAATTTTCATTTTTAAAAAAAAAATCCAAAAGGTGATACAGTCCGTCGCTTTTGAAGAAATTCAATTTTTGAAAATCCTAGAAAAGCGACGGACAAAAGGACCCTGTCCGTCGCTTTTCTGGGTTTTTAAAAAAATTAAAACCCAGAAAAGCAACGGACAAAACCATGTTGTCCGTCGCTGAGGCAGTTTCTGCTGCCCACCTACAATTCAATTCAATTCAATTGATCTATACTATTCAGCAACTTTTTAACTTTAACAACTCTTTAACTTTAACAACTTAACAACTCTTTAAAGCTAAGTATCAACACTAGATGGATACAAATCGATCTTGCAAGAAAATCAATTTTGTCATCAATAGGATCAACTAGTGTTGGTACTTATGCTAAACAAACACAACATTCCTAAATTAAAGCTTACTATCAACACTAGATGGACACAAATCGATCTTGCAAGAAAATCAATTTTGTCATCAATAGGATCAACTAGTGTTGGTAATTATGCTAAACAAACACATTATACCTAAATTAAAGCTTAATATCAAAACTAGATGGACACAAATTGATTTTGCAAGAAAATCAATTTTGTCATCAATATGATCAACTAGTGTTGGTAATTATGCTTAACAAACACTCGATGGACACAAAAAAAATTATCACAAAATTAAAGCTAAGTATCAATACTAGATAGACACAAACACATTATTGAAAACAATTGTACTTGAACTTTAGAAATTTAGAAGTACCAACCTTATCTTCTACTTTGATGAAAGAAGCAATATAGTCTTGTATCAACTTTTTTAGATGTTGAGGTTCCTCAGTTGCCTAGCACGAAATGTTCTAAAATTAGTTAAATATAAACTTCAAGTCCAAGAATATTATATATATATATATATATATATATATTCAAATTTTAATAAGTTCAAGTTTTCAATTCAAGTTCATAGCTAATTTTTAAACTTAATTAGTTATATATTCAAGCTAATTAGTTCCAAGTTCAAGTTCTAATTTCAAGTTCAAGTCTAAGTTCAACTTCAAATTCTAGTTCACATTCTAAGTTCAAGTTCTAATTTCAAGTTCAATTCAAGTTCTAAGTTCAAGTTCAAATTCTAATTTCAAGTTCAAGTTCAAAGTTCAAGTTTAAATTCTAAGTTCAAGTTCTAATTTCAAGTTCAAGTCTAACTTCAACTTCAAAATATGCTTTGTTTGGTCTAATTAAGTTCAATTAGTTCAAGATCTACAAAGTTAAAGCTTAATTAATTAATCAATACTAATTAATTAAGTTCAAGTTCTAGTTAATTAGTTGATCAAAATTAAGTTTATATTAATTCCTAATTAAGTTTTCAAGTTATTATAAATTAGTAAAGTTTAGTATAGTTCTAATAAATTTATATTAAGTTCAAATTAATTAAGGTCAATAAGATTTTCAAGTACTACAAAATTCTAATTAAGTTCAACTAAAATCAAAGTTCTAATAATAAATTAAAGTCAACAACATTTCAAGTTCATATTCCTAATTAAGATCAATTTATAGTAAATTCAAGTTATAATTAATTATAAGTTCTAATTAAGTTGTAATTCAAATCCCTGAAATTCCAAATTCAAACTAGCTAGTTAGTGTCCCAAATTCAAACTATTAGTCCTAAAATATCAAATATTATTCAAACTAGTCCTAAATTCCAAATTCAAACTAGTCTTAAAATCACAAATTCAAAGTATACTCATAGAATTCAAAAATTAAACTAGTGCTAAAATCCCAAATTCAAACTAGTAGTAGTCTTAAAATCTCAAATATAATTCAAACTAGTCCTAAATTCCAAATTCAAACTATTCTTAAAATCACAAATTCAATAGTTATATATATAACCTTTAAGTTCTAAGTTCAATTAGTTCAAGTTAATTCATATTTAGTTTCTAAACTTAATTATATATAAACTTCTAATCCATGAATTGGTTATATTCAAGTTCAACTTCATATGAAAGTTGTAAAATTAGTTAAATATAAACTTCAAATCCAAGAATATTAATTATATATATATTCAAGTTGTAATAAGTTCAAGGTTTCAATTCAAGTTCATATCTAATTTCTAAATTTAATTATTTATATATTCAAGCTAATTAGTTCCAAGTTCAAGTTCAAGTTAATTCTAATTAATTCAAGTTCATATCTCTAATCTATAAAATTAGTCATGTATAAACTTCTAATCCAAAAATTAGAAGTTCTAATTAAAAAAAACTCTCTTATATTCATCACATTCAAACATTCATCCTATATATGTTATGACATTCAAACTTCATTCTATTAACAATTTACTAACTAACAATCAAATTTTAAAAAATCCTAATTCACAATCAAATTAAAGATTTTCAAATTCAAACAAATACTAAAATCAAGAAACCCTAATTCATTCTCTAACAAACACAATCAATCATTCAATCCAAAACACAAATTCATTCTCTAATTAACAAAATCAAACATAAAAAATTAAAAACTAATTTAAAGAAACCCTAACCTTCAATTAAAGGATAAATTAGAGACAATGGAGAGGGAGCTAGGCGGCGGCAGCAGCAGCAACGACGATGGCAGCAATGGCGGCAGCAACAGACAACGTCTGGGCTTGGTGCGATTTTAGAGAGAAGGAAGAGAGAAAGGAAGAGAGAAGGAAGAATGTGGAAAAAATTCGTCTGGGTATCCAGATATTTTAAGGAAAGCGATAGACAGAGTCTCTATGTCCGTCACTTTTCTTTTAAATGTTTGACCAAGATTTTGACCAAAAAGCGACGGACTATGCGACACTGTCCGTCGCTTTTTAAAAATATTTGACCATTATTTTGACCAAGAAGCGACGGACACAAAGATGTTGTCCGTCGCTTCTTTAAAAAATAATTATTAACTAACAATTTATAGAAAGCGACGGACAGCGTCTCTACCTATATTAAATAATTAATTATAAATTATATATATATTTGGCGCAAAAATCCGCTAAAAAAAGCGACGGACATGGCAAAAATCGATGTTTTTCTGGGCGACGTAGTCTGTCGCTCTTCAATGCGTCGTTTTTTGGCAATTTTTAGTAGTGTTTGCCGGTATATAACATAGATCAACAAAAATTGATGCAGCAAGGAAAATGAAATAATTCAACTTCAAACGAGAAGACTATCTAGATAATTAATGTGTACTCATTTTCATTGGCATAAATATACTTTTGCAACAACTTCTACTTGACAAGAAGTCCAATGATTTTCTGTTGCACAAACTACAACTTGGTGTTCAAGCTGTAAAAAGTCTTAAACTATTGGACAAAAAGAATTTGATCAAAAATTTGTTTGAAGAGTCCAAACTACATTTTTTAAGTACTCCTCTATTTCCAATTTATTTGTTGTACTTATATTTTTATTCTATTTAAAATAGAATATATATTTTTTTGGGAGAGTGGGGGGCAATTCTTTAATTCCAACACTTCATGTTACATATTTATGACCACAAAGGTAAAATATATTTTTGTTTAGTCTACGTAACCTTAAATTAAAAGTCTTCTTTATTTTTAAAAGGCGGAATGACCTGAGAAACCTCTGTACTTGACTCCGTTTGTCAGTTGAACCCTCATATTCATCACTTTGCCAACTAGACCCTTAAACTCATCAGAACACACCATTTTAAGCCCTTTTCTCCTCCGGTCAGTGTGCGTCTAATGGACGTGATTACACGTGGAATTCCACATCATTTTTTAGTGCCATGTACGAATTAAGTGCTAAAAATAAATAAATCAAATAGATCAATTTTTTAATTTCTTAAACTT
Source organism: Solanum stenotomum (assembly GCF_019186545.1). Lineage (NCBI taxonomy): Eukaryota > Viridiplantae > Streptophyta > Magnoliopsida > Solanales > Solanaceae > Solanum > Solanum stenotomum. Next base: position 46,813,997 of record NC_064285.1, on the reverse strand, counting down.
TTCAAAAACTATCTTCTTCATATTTGGTCACAAATTGAGCACTAAATCCATACCTATTTGATCAAATTCTTCTCGATTTAACTTGTAAATTCAACTACAAGTTCACCAACACAAACTCAATGAACCCCAATCAAAAAATTTAATTAATTTTACAAATTCACAAGACCCATTTAATATTTTTTAAGCTTTTTCAAGCTTATTAATGGATTTTTAAAATTTTCAATAGTCACAATCATGCTTCACATAATCCACATCTCATCGTTGAAACCATCTAATAAAAGAACAATATTAATATTTTTTAAACCTAAAAAATGAAAATTTTAGAAAGAGTTGAGGCTACTGATTTATATTTAAAAAAAAAAGAGGCGAAGAAGAGTGAATGTGGGGCTGGAGAAAGAAGAAAGTTGAGGGCTGTGGTGAGGGGTAGAAGAGAAAGGGATGGTGGAGAAGAAGAAAGTTGTGGGTGGGTGGGTGAGTGGGAGAAGGAGGGTTGAAGAACATGAATCTTATTTTTTAATTTTGTTAAATTAAATTTTTTAAAAAGTAAAATGTTATTTTAACTCGCTTTCAAGCGCATGTAATCATGCATTCCAACTAACCACTATTAATGTCACATAAGCTCGGCCAATGGTCAGAGAGGTTTAAAATGTTGTTTTTTGATGAGTTTAAGGGTTTGATTGGCAAAGTGATGAGTAGGAGGGTTCAACTGACAATCGGACCAAGTACAAGGGTCTCCCAGGTCATTCCGCCTTTTTTAAATTTTGTATCAAATTGAAATTAGACATAGCTATATCTATCTTTCTATCTATCTATATATCCATACTACCTTTAAAGTATGAACTACCTATTTTAAATGTTAACTTATTATAATACACCCGACTTAAAGCATCAAACTTAGTATATCTTCTATATTTTATATTATATTTGTTTATTATTTACTTATTTATAATATATAATATTATATTAAAAGAAGAAACCTTTTCACATTGAAGGGTCGTGATTAAGTTATGACTTTTCTCATGAGTTATGACCTTTTCGAAGGGTTATGACTTTTATAAAGGGTTGTGACTTTTTTCGAATGGTTGTGACTTTTCCAAAGAGTTATGACTTTTCCGATGAGTTGTGACATTTCCAAAGGGTTGTGACTTTTCTAAAGGGTTGTGAGTTTTTCCGAAGGGTTGTGACTTTTCCAAAGAGTAATGACTTTACTGATGAGTTGTGACATTTTCGAAGAATTGTGACTTTTCTAAAGGGTTGTGACTTATATTTTTACATACTACTCTTTGTTTACTATAAAAAGAGGAGTTTCCTCACATTTTTAAACTACAATTTTTAAAAGTTTTCTATTGTTCTTCTTTTTCTTAAAACACTCAATTTAGTGTGTGTATATATATATATATATATATATATATAAGCACACACATTTTTGCATTGACTGGTTACAACTTTTTCAAAGAGTTGTGACTTTTCCAATGAGTTTTAATTTTTTTGAAGGATTGTGACTTTTTTTGAAGGGTTGTGACTTTTATGATAAAAAACAATAAGCACATGTTCATGCTACCTTTTGTTAACTATACATGGTGGGGTATCCTCACATTTCTAAACTACCAGGTTTTTTAAGTTTTTTGTTCTTCTCTTCTTAAAAACTAAAGTGTTATTTATAGATGTTGAGAATCTTTCAGTGGAATTGGAACACTCCATAACTTGCATGTTAAATTAATATAATACTCCAACTAAAAATAAACAGTGTAGTATATCTTTTATATTTTATATAAATATTTATTTATATTACATTAAAAGCAGGAACTCCAAAAATAAAACAATAACTAAGTAATGCACTATAGGGGAGGAAGGAGAAAGTACATTTAAGAGCTGTAACTAGAGATTATAAGAGTGACATTTTTATCTTTACAATTCACAATTAATTTTAAAATGAGAAAAAAGTCAAAAAAAAGAAAAAGGAAAAAGATAAATTTAATTGGAGGCCATAGAGATGTGTCATATCACCTTATCTATATCTAGCTTTATATTATAAAGGCGGAATGACCTGGGAGACCCCTGTACTTGGCTTTGTTTGTCAGTTGGACCCTCCTACTTATCACTTTGTCAAATGAACCCTTAAACTCAATGAAACACAATATTAAACTTTTTTTTCATCCGATCAGTGCGTGGGTAACTCAACCTACTACACCTGAATTTCCACGTCATTTTTTAATGACACATCATAATTATTTATTTATTTTCAATGACACATCAGAAATTAAAATAAAATAAAATACATAATATACAAAGAAAAAAATGTAATTTTCTCTCTCTCTCTCTCTCTCTCTCTCTCTCACATTGCCCCTTCTTCCCCCATTCTTCACTTCAATGTCTTGGTACTCATGCACAATGCCAAGTCGCCCACCCCTTCTAAAAGCAATAAATCTCCTACTACTCTCACCCTTTTTCATCTTCTTTATGCCCAAAAACTACTTCAAACACAAATAATCATTAGTTACTATTTTTTTTTAGATTTGTTTATAAATTTTTTAAAATTGTTATAATATGATAGATTGAAAATTTCGACCTCACATGTTAGAATTCTATTTGAATCAATAGATCTTGAAAAATTAAGTATATTAAAATAGTGAACGAGTTCATCGAAAATATATTTTCCGACAAAGACTTTTTTAAAAACTTTTGATAATGATAGTAAGAAAGGTGTTCGTCATCGTCTAAGAAGAAGAAAGTAGAATAAGTGTAGGGTTGAACCGCTGAGAAAGAAGAAAGAGCGGTGAATAGGTGGGTGAGTGGGCTAAATAAGAAAGAAGAGAGAATAGGGGTGGGATGGGGCTGAAGCAGAAGAAAAGAATAGCGGTGAGTGGGGCTGAAGAAGAAGAGAATAGGGTGGGTGGGGCTGAAGAAAAAGAGGAAATGATTTGTTTTTTTTAAATTCTTTTTTTTTTGTAATTTTAATATTTTGAAATAAAAGTAGAGTTTTCACTTGCTTTAAAATGCGTGTTGTCACACACTTATCCTACTCAGCTATTTTAATGCCACATAAGATCGATCAATGGTCAAAGATGTTTAAAAATAGTGTTTCATTGAGTTTAAGTGTTCATTTGGAAATGTAATGAGTAAGAGGGTCTAAGTGACAAACGGAACCTAGTACAGGCGTCTAGTTATAGGTGTTTTTCCGATATTGATTCGACAATTTTAGTAGTAATCTGTCACGACCCGAGCCTACACCCTAGACGTGACTAGCACTTGAGAACTATTACTGGTCCTCAAGGAGTTTAAAGAACAACTAAGGAATTTATTAGATAAGGGCTTCATCCGACCGAGTATCTCTCCATGGGGTGCTCCGGTGGTGTTTGTTAGAAAGAAGAATGGGTCTCTTAGAATGTGTATTGATTATCGTCAATTGAATAAAGTGACCATCAAGAATAAAAATCCCCTTCCGAGAATCGATGATTTGTTTGACCAATTTCAAGGGGCTAGCTATTTCTCCAAGATTGATCTTCTTCGGGTTATCACCAATTAAGGGTGAGAGGGGTTGATATTCCAAAGAGGGCCTTTAGAACCCGGTATGGTCACTATGAGTTTGTGGTAATGTCGGTTGGGTTGACTAATGCTCCGGTGGCGTTTATGGACTTAATGAATAGAGTATTTAGGCAATACCTAGACATGTTTATGATTGTGTTTATCGACAATATTGTAATCTACTCAAGGAGTGAAAATGATCATATGGACCATTTGAGGATTGTGTTGCAAGTTCTTAAGGACCAACAACTTTTTGCAAAGTTTAGCAAGTGTGAATTTTGTTTTAGGTCTGTAGCTTTCGTTGGTCATATTGTGTCAAACAAGGGTATTAAGGTAGATCTGAAGAAGATGGATGTGGTCAAGAGTTGGTCTAGACTTCTAACTCCTTCCGACATTAAAAACTTATTGGGTTTGGCCGGTTACTATAGGAGGTTTGTTGAGGTTTTTTCCTCCATCGCTTCTCCATTGACGACTTTGACTCAAAAGAAGGCTAATTTTGAGTGGTTGAAAGCTTGTGAGAAAAGTTTCCAAGAGTTGAAAGATAGACTTACATCTACTCTGATGTTGACCTTACCGGAAGGTACGAATGGTTTTGTGGTATATTATGATGCCTCTAGAGTAGGGTTGGGATGTGTTCTTATTCAAAATGGTAAAGTGATTGCCTATGATTCAAGGTAACTTAAAGTTCATGAGAAGAATTATCCAACCCATGATCTTGAATTAGCGGCGGTTGTGTTTGCCTTGAAAATATGGAGACATTACTTGTATGGAGTCCATGTGGATGTTTTCACTGATCACAAGAGTCTTCAATATGTGTTTAGTCAAAAGGACTTGAATCTATGACAAAGAAGGTGGTTAGAACTTTTGAAGGATTATGACATGAGTGTCCTTTACCACCCCTGCAAAGTTAACGTTGTAGCAGATGCACTTAGTAGATTGTCCATTGGTAGTGTGGCCCATGTAGAGAATGAAAAGAAAGAATTGGTTCGTGAGGTACATAGATTGGACCAACTAGGTGTCCAACTAGTGGATTCCACCAAGGGTGGTGTCATGGCCCATAATGGCTCTTAATCTCCCTTTGTGATGGATGTGAAGTCTAAACAAGACCTTGATCCTTTATTAGTTGAGTTGAAAGAATCGGTACTCAAGAAGTCCATTGAGGCTTTCTCTTAAGGGGGAGATGGGGTACTTAGGTACCAAGGTCAATTATGTGTTCCGAATATTGATGGTTTGAGGGAGAAAATTTTAGAGGAAGCTCATAGTTCTCAATATTCTATTCATCCGGGAGCCACCAAGATGTACCATGATCTACGGGAAGTCTATTGGTGGAATGGTATGAAGAGAGATATTGTGGGATTCATAGCCAAATTTCCTAATTGTCAACAAGTTAAGGTTGAGCATCGAAGGCCGGAGGCATAGCCCAAGATATAAGTATTCCCACTTTGAAGTGGGAAGATGTGAATATGGACTTTATTGTGGGTTTGCCTCGCACTCAAAGGCAACATGATTCTATTTGGGTCATTATAGATAGGATGACAAAATCAACCCACTTCATTCCTGTCAAGATTTTTTATTCGGCGGAACACTATGCCAAGTTGTATATAAATGAGACAGTGAAGTTGCATGGGGTACCTTTATCTATTATTTCAGATCGGGGTACTCAATTTACTTCACACTTTTGGAAGTCATTCCAAAAAAGGCTTGGTACTAAAGTTAAACATAGCACGACTTTTCATCCCCAAACCGATGGGCAAGCGAAGCATACCATCCAAACATTGGAGGATATGCTAAGGGGATGTGTTATAGATTTCAAAGGTAATTGGGATGACCACTTGCCATTAATACAGTGTGCCTACAATAATAATTATCATTCTAGTATCGGTATGGCTCCTTTTGAAGCCTTGTATGGTAGGAGATGTGGGTCTCTGGTTGGTTGGTTTGAGGTAGGTGAAATTGCTCTTATTGGTCCCGAATCGATTTATGAAGCTATTGAGAAAGTTTGGCTTATTAGAGAAAGGTTGAGAACGGCTCAAAGTAGACAAAAGTCTTATGCCGATGTGAGAAGGAGGGATCTAGAATTTGAAGTTAATGATTGGGTCTATTTGAAAATCTCACCCATGAAGGGTGTGATGAGGTTTGGCAAAAGGGAAACTTAGTCTCTGGTATATGGACCTATATCAAATTTTGAAGCGTATAAGGAAGGTTGCCTATGAGTTAGATTTGTCAAATGAGTTGGCCCCACTTCATCCGGTATTTCATATTTCTATGCTTAAGAAGTGCATTGGAGATTCGACATCCATTATTCCCTTAGAAGGGTTGGGAGTTGATGAAAGCCTTTCCTATGAAGAGGTTCCGGTATAGATCCTAGACTGGCAAGTCAAGAGATTGAGAAACAAGGAAATAACTTTCGTGGGTCCAACCACGGTCCGTATGTGAGGGGGTTGTGTGTGATGACTGGAAACGGTTTTGGGAGTTAGTTGAGGGATACTTTGGGGTTTTCCATTTTTATTTTAATACTAAGTGACGTCGTTTTACACTAAATTAGACGAACTATATAATGTTTTAAGACCCCAAATCAAATCATCTTCCTCATAATTCCAAATTCCCAAATCAAAACCAACTTTCCCCTCAAAACTCTCTCTAGAACTCCAAGGAAGAAGAAGAATAAAGTTGAAGCTAAGGTTTGAAGGAGCAATCTTTTCCACTCATTTTCATTGCAATTCAAAGCTAAGGTATGGTAGCTCTTCATCCATGGATAGAATTCATCCATAGAGTCCCTCCAAACTCAATTTCAAAACTAGTGATTTCCCCAAAAGTTAGGGTTTGACTTCAATCTCATGGGTTCCTTTCAAAAATGTTTCTAATGATTGATTAATGATATATTATGTATGAGTTGAGGATTTCCTATGGTTTTTGTGTTGAATCCCCCCAAGAACCCATGAAAACCCCAAAATACTCAATTATGATCTTCTGATATGGGTTTGTTGATTGTAGAAGAATATTTAGAGATTATGCTTATAGTAGTTGAGGTAATTGAATCATGTTAATATCCATGTCTAATCTAGTAATTCTAGATGTGTTAATGGAATGTGATCTATGGTCCTTGAAGGGCAAAGTATGGAATTATGCATGATTATGAGATTTATGTATATACTTTATGTCACTTTGAGAGTAAAGTGATTATGATTATGATCTAGTTGTTGTGTTGTTGGAAGTTATCCTCATGAACACACCTATGTATGAATATTCTATGATGTGAAAGTTTTTCTCACAATATGATGATTCTTGGGTTGAAAGGCAATTCTCACCTATTGAATCTATGAGCTATAGTAGGAGTTATGTTGAATTGAGTGTCAAGACATTCTTCCACGAATATAAAATTAAGTCAAGACTTAATATGAACTCCGTGGGTATTAATGCTTAGCACCGAGTAGATAGTGATATGAGATGGAAGCCCTCACGTTAGTAGAGATTGGGTTTTCTAGTAGAAATCCCCTTATCCCATAAACTACATGCCTTCATAAGTCTTTAGCTAGTGGATCCACCTAAGCTAAGAGTATGGTTCTACCTTATGCAAGTAGGAAAACCCCTTTTCGGTGTGGGGTAGACACTAGATTCCATGTTTTGTTCACATGGTCTATGTCGGTTAAGGCTTATCCCACTATGATAGTATGGACAAGAATATGAACTATGAACTATAGCTACTCAAGAAGCTTTACTTGGCATGGGTGGGAGTATAAGATATTATTCATGCATTGCACAAGTATGGTTTGAGGGTATTTATGGTATGTTCCTTTCATGGTATGATGATTTATGAGTTGATTACACTTATGACTTATGCTTTTCCATTAACTTCAAAATGATGCTTTAACTTAGTAAATTGCATGCATTCAACTAAAATGTCCATTTTAGCATATTTTCAAGGTTTTTATGCTATCATACTTGGTGCATTTTTGTACTAACCCATATTTTCCTATATTTTCCCCAAATGTAGGGTCCGGTTCTTAAGGCGGTCATCATTTGGTTCAAGCTTGGATTTGACTAAAGTATTGTAATAGATGGCTAGTTGAGACAAGTCTAGACTTCTGCTTTTCTTTATAAAGATTTTTGGACTTAAATGCATTTTTAATCTTATTGTTCTAATGATTTATGTTATGACATGCTAAGTGGCTTACATGGAGCCTTTCGAGGTTCTATGTGCCTTGTTACGTCTTGGGAGTACCCTTGGGTCGTGACATGGATCCACTAAGCTCTGTCCGAAGGCACTTAGGATTCATCTAAAAAGTATGACCTTGTACCCATGTTGGGATACATGGTTCATGAAGAATATGGGTTTTCTAAATTCATTCTCATATCGGTGCTCAATACTACTCTTAATAATATATATACTCATGCTCAATGTCTAAACACATACTCTTCCTCTGGTTTGAGATAATTGCTCAAACTATCCTCTTAAAAGAGATAACTTCTCTTGAAATATCTTTGAACTCATAACTCATTTAGAAATCAAAGTTTCCCTTTTATCAATGTAAAAACTGATACCTTTGGAAATACTTAATTCCCTTATAATATTACTCAATTCATACTTGAAAACTCTTTCTAAAAATTATATCAAAAATCATATTGTGATTGATCATTGATTACTCAAAAAGTCATACTGCATAAACATTGATTGTATATCTATATACCATACTGCTAAAACTTTGATGGCATACTCAATTGTCATACAAATCATGTTTTAGAAACTCTTTCTCAAAACTCATCTTTATTTCCTCAAAACTCAGTTTAAAACTCAAGTGTTGGCTTTAAAAAGCTTCTTAAGATTTATAACTCAATTCATGGGGTTCATACGGAATTATGGACATGAACGACTCAACTCTGGGATCTTAATAGGAATATGGAAACTCAGTACTCAGAACTCATAAATCAACGACACTACTCATCTCAAGAATAATCAATTGATAGGGTTCATGTTGAAATATAATAAGATATTCAACTCAGTTAAATAAGGATCAACTCAATAATAAGACACTCGACTCTTGGTACTCAACCTCTGGATACTCAACTCTAGATACTCAACTCAATATAAACCAACAATAAGAAATGCAATCTATGGAAAGCTTTTAAAATAGTAGAAAGCAACTCAATGTATTTAAGAATACAATATACTCAGTTTGTATGCAAGGATACAATATAAACTCTATTTGTATATGCAAATACAAGTAAACTCTGTGTATATAAAAATTCAAATATCTCTGTGGGAGTTTCTCTAACCGACAACCATCACTACGAGCTATGTGAGGATACAACGTCTCTCCCACGCTGCCAGAACTGTCCTATACTTTGCTAGGGTATAACACCTACTCAGTAAGTGGATCCACTAGTCTATGATAAAAAGCATTAAGGAATCATCTAAAAAGTATAACCCTTTCTACCCACGTTGGCCACATGGTTTATGGGGGTTGTGAGTTATCTGAACTCTCCCTCATATTGGTGCTCAATACTACTCCCAAAATATACTAGCTCATATGTTTAAAAACATATATTTTTTGTGGTTTGAGATTATTACTCAAAAATATTTCTCTTAAAAGAGATGGTACTAAAACTGCTCAAAACTCTTTTGGAAATCTCAGTTTCCTCTTATCTTAAATGTGAAAACATTTATTGTTGGGAATAGTTAGTTAGTTCTCATATATCATTTTAAAGAAAATGAACTCAACTCTTCTCTTTCTCAAAAACATTTCAAAATCATATTATAATATGATCATTGATGACTCGGGAAGTCATACTGCATATACAACGATGGCATATCTTGATACCATACTGCTCATAAATTGATGACATACTCGACTGTCACACTAATCATGTTTTAAAAACTGTCTTCTCAAAACTCATCTTTACTTTCTCAAAACTCAGTTTAAGAACTCAAATGTTGGCTTTAAAAAGCTTTTTAAAATTTATAACTCAAATCATAGGGTTCATGCAGAATTATGGGCATGAACAACTCAACTCAAAGGCTTCATGGGTAACATGTAGTAGTCCCATAAGTAGGAATATAATCTCAAAAGGATTAGGAACTCAATACTCAAGATTTAGAAATTGAAGATACTACGTCTCTCAAATATACTCAAATTATGGAGTTCATACGAAATTTATAGGCATGAACGACTTGACTTGAGGGTCTTCACAACAATATAGAACTCATGTATACGACTCTTATCATTCTCATACTTACTTACTCAAAACTTAGCTCAAATCGATAGTTGATCACAAAGGATTCACAATCGAACTCAAAAGCTTTCTTGAACTCTACTCTGAACTCTCTCTTGAATGTGAATTATGAATTCAAGAGTTATGGTTCATGGTACGAAGGATATCGTGATGATAAAGTAGAATCATGAATACATTCTCCTCACTCTCATACTCACTTTCTCGCCTCAGAGGGTTCATGCGTAATTATGGGCATGAACTACTTAACTTAAAGACTCAAATCAACTTCTCTCAAGAATACTCAAATCTAGGGGTAGAATTCTAGATTTCTCTTTTACTGATTTAAAAGTAGATGTAGGGTGTGAGGATGAACTAGTCCAAGACTATGATAGTCTTACATACCTGGAAGAACAAGTTTTTTTGAAGAATCTTAAAAGGATCTTGAATAAGAACTTGATTAGATGCCTTGAAACACTAACTTGAAGGTAAACGGTTAACAAAACCTTTCTTGAGATTCTTGAATTACTTTTTTGAAATCTCAATGGCTAAGAATTATGATTTTCATTAGTGATTCATAATTATATGGAGAAACTTGAGTTAGAAATAATGAAATTCTTGGAGAAAACTTATCTTGAAGAAGAATCTTGAAAAAGATTGAAAGAAATTGAATGGATTCTTCTACTTTGATATTTTTTCCTTTGGGTTTTACCCTAGGGTTTGAGAGAGAAGAGAATGATGGATTAAAAGATTAAAATCTAATTGTTTTGAGCCTTTTATTAGTCAAGAAAATCGTGTAGGGTTTTCTTGGATATAAAAAAACAAAAACAACCTTTTTTAATGTTTTCCTGTCGGCTAAATTCGTAATAGCACTGTATAGGTTACTAAAATAGTCATAACTTTTAAATAAAAAAATTGATGGATGGGAAAGTGCTGGCGTTGGAAAGTAGATTCAAAGCCCTTTCATTGTATACCTTGTAGCCCACCTAACTCATCCTGCACTAAGAGTTATGGTTGGTTGAAGTTGACCAAAAACTCATAACTTAAGCATAAATTGCAAAATTTCAGATTTTACTATTTCCAATTTAGTTCTTTTTGTAACTCAAGGTGCTACATCTAGGGACCTTAACACACAAGAAATTTTAATTTCCTCGGTAAAATCCTACTCACAACGAAGGATGGTTCGAGTCTCAGTGTGAAAAAATTTCTGGGGTGTTACAATATCTCCCCCTTGGGATCATTCCTTCTCAACTGACGACTGGACTGGTTATGGAATGGGGTTACTCTTACCAAGGTATGATTCTAATGGTATGCTCTTACTATATTCAAGCTTAACCGAAATCCTTAAGTTCGGGTTCTATACCTCGATAGGGAATCTTATCCAAAGATTATTACTCCTTACAACCACATTCAAGCTTAGTACTCTAAAAACACCATGGACTCTTACTAACAAAATCCTTTGGAGCCAACTAAGGGCTCTCATTTAACTATTTTTCATAGTAAAACCTCATACTCATCCTTTATAACCTTTGATGGATTATCACATCATCACTATCACGATAAGAACATCAACCTTCTCTTTCTAACATCACTCCATTACTAAAAGGACCTCTAAAAAGATATCCCCTAAAATCTTTGGAACTCATTATTATCTTACTCTCAAACACTTGACTTGATTTCTCATTTTGCCATCTTCCCCTTTGGTCTAAAGCTGACATTTGAAGGCTATGGACCTATTCCATCATCTCTAACTGGTCTACATCGACTTTTACTCTAACACTCGGGAGAAGGTTATTTCATGACTACCGAACTCTCAATAGGCAGGTACTAAGACCTTTTTCTAAGGTGTTTTTTGTAACCACTTTTGATTACGCACCCTCTCAGTACACCTCTTAATGTATCCTGTTACTCTTGTGACTTAGCCACACTTCACTGCTCTTATCTAAAGGTTAGGGTCTCTCACTTGTACCACTGATATTTATTGAAGTTTGTCATCTCAATTCATCACCTACTCTATGTCAAGTCTTCTACATCAAATCTCAAGACTAACATCATCACCCTCATGTTACCATTCTTTGGATCACAACACTCCTCTCAAATTCAAGCTTAATGTTCATTACTAAACACGAATATCAATATGATTGCTCACCTACTATGATAAACCTCATTACTTGATCAGTTCTATAACCTTCTGAACATCATGACCCTCTCAAAAAAATCATAAGCCTAGCTTAGATCTATCACTTATTGAATACTTTTACTCTTTTATTCAACACTTACACTTGGTCATTACCTAGACAATGACACTTCATCGCAAACTCCTTTCTAGCTAAAACACACTCTACCTCTTATGATGTAATCTTTCCAACTCACTACTTTTTAGTCTACCCAGTAGGGTAAACTCTTCATTAATAACTTACTACGTGCATGACAGTAGTAATATAGCTCTTCCAAACACTATCTCCCTTTCTAGGATTACTAAACTTCTGCATACTTTCCTCTAACTCTGGGTGCTTTTACTACTACTGCTCATGATATCGTAACTCATGCTACCTTTTCGTGTGAAAATACTACCCAAGCTCTAAACTAATTTCCCATAAGGATCTAAGCTGAAACAGGACTTAGAGAAGAGAGTACAACTCTCTTTTAGCTCAAACGCACGATTCATATGAATATGAGTGCATTCTTCTGAAACTAAACACTTAACTCACTCCTGGGCTTCTCTCAATCCCCTCTAGAGTCTCATGACTTTCTCAAAAATCTTGTTAAGAACAATTCATAGACAAAGAACTGATTCTGGTTTTCAACCACCTTTAGTATGATGGGTAGTCAAAGCGATATGAGAACACACGAGTTAGAATAAGTCTCTTTGACATAGCTCTATTGTACAATTAAGAGTATGAAAGAAGGGAAACTTTTCTTAAATGTATGTAGTCACTTATTTATAGAAGTGGGGCCCTTACAACCACAAATAAGATCCTACCTGACACAGCTTCATAGACACCCTAAGACACTTGAACTCTATGTTATAATATGAAGTTTGTCACAACCTGAGCCTACACCCTGGACGTTACCAACAATCGAGAACTATTGTTGGTTCCCAGGTAAACCCTCATCTTGGCAGACTACAAGCGAAAGACTAACTCAAGCATACAAAGCTTAAAAACTGAATATAACTCATGAAACTCAAATACAAAGCTTTAACACTAATTATTTACTATGAATATAAATAGTATTCAATTACCCAAAAATAGGCAACTCAAGTCTTTAAAACATTTAAGAAAATAAATTAACGGAATTATCAAACACTACTGTCTATCTATGAAGCCTCTAAATGACAAAAATGGAATTCGGGAAAAGACCCACAACATCCTAACAACTGATATAACTGAAAGTACAAGTGGAACCTTCCAAAAGCAAGGAGGCTCACCATAACTAACTCGAACTCCATGTGGTATCAACGAAGCTCCTATTGATGATGCCGAATACTTGAATATGCATTATGAAACGATGCAGGCCAAATGGCTCATTACGTGGAATGTACGAGCATGTAAGGGAAATTCTAAAGCATAAACATAAGCTTTAACTTGATAAAAAGGAAACATACTTACCTCTTTTAAACTCACTCAACTCAACTCAAATCAACTCAAGAAGAAGATACTCAACTCAAAGATAAAATATTCAACTCTGTGAAATAAGGCTTAACTAAATAATAAGGTATTCAACTCATTGAAATAAGGTTCAACTCAATAATAAGAAACACGACACTTGGTACTCAAACTCTGGATACTCAACTTAATATAAACCAACAATAAGAGATGCAATATATGGAAAACTTTTAAAATAGTAGAAAGCAACTCAATGTATTTAAGAATACAATATACTTAGTTTGTATGCAAGGATACAATATAAACTCTATTTATGCAAATACAAGTAAACTCTGTGTACATAACAATACAAATATCTATGTGGGAGTTTCTCTAACCGACAACCATCACTATGAGCTATGTGATGATATAACGTCTCGCTCACGCTGCCAGAACTGTCCTATACTTTGCTAAGGTATAAGACCTACTCAGGAATCCACTAGTCTATGCTAAAAAGCATTAAGGAATCATCTAAAAAATATGATCATTTCTACCCACTTTGGCCATATGGTTTATGGGGGCTGTAAGTTATCTGAACTCTCCCCCATATTAGTGCTAAATACTACTCCCAAAATATACTAGCTCATATGTTTAAAAACATAAATTTTATGTGGTTTTAGATTATTACTCAAAAATATTTCTCTTAAAGGAGATGGTACTCAAACTGCTCAAAAGACTTTTGGAAATCTCAGTTTTCTCTCATATTAAATGTGAAAACATTTACTATTAGGAATACTTAGTTCCCATATATCATTTTAAAGAAAATGAACACAACTTTTCTCTTTCTAAAAAATATTTCAAAATCATATTATACTATGATCATTGATGACTCGGGAAGTCATACTGCATAAACATTGATGGTATATACTTGTTACCATACTGCTCATACATTGATGACATACTCGATTGCCATACTAATCAAGTTTTAAAAACTCTTTTCTCAAAACTCATCTTTACTTTCTCAAAACTCAGTTTAAGAAATCAAATGTTGGCTTTAAAAAGCTTTTTAAAATTTATAACTCAAACGATAGGGTTCATGCAGAATTATGGGCATGAACAACTCAACTCAAAGGCTTCATGGGTAATATGTAGTAGTCCCATAAGTAGGAATATAATCTCAAAAGGATTAGGAACTCAATACTCAAGACATAGAACTTGAAGATACTACGTCTCTCAAATATACTCAGATTATGGAGTTCATGCGGAATTTATGGGCATGAACGACTTGACTTGAGGGTCTTCACAACAATATAGAACTCATGTGTACGACTCTTCTCATTCTCATACTTACTTACTCAACACTTAGCTCAAATCGATAGTTTATTACAAAGGATTGACAATCGAACTCAAAAGCTTTCTTGAACTCTACTCTTAACTCTCTCTTGAATGTGAATTATGAATTCAAGAGTTATGGTTCATGGTACGAAGGATATCGTGATGATAAAGTAGAATCATGAATACATTCTCCTCACTCTCATACTCACTTTCTCGACTCAGAGGGTTCATGCGTATTTATGGGCATGAACTACTTAACTTAAAGACTCAAATCAACTTCTCTCAAGAATACTCAAATCTAGGGGTAGAATCCTAGATTTCTCTTTTACTGATTTAAAAGTAGATGTAGGGCATGAGGATGAACTAGTCCAAGACTATGATAGTCTTACATACCTGGAAGAACAAGTTTTTTTGAAGAATCTTAAAAGGATCTTGAAGAAGAACTTGATTAGATGCCTTGAAACACTAACTTGAAGGTAAACGGTTAACAAAACCTTTCTTGAGATTCTTGAATTACTTTCTTGAAATCTCAATGGCTAAGAATTATGATTTTCATTAGTGATTCATAATTATATGGAGAAACTTGAGTTAGAAATAATGAAATTCTTGGAGAAAACTTATCTTGAAGAAGAATCTTGAAAAAGATTGAAAGAATCTTGAATGGATTCTTCTACTTTGATATTTTTTCCTTAGGGTTTTACCCTAGGGTTTGAGAGAGAAGAGAATGATGGATTAAAAGATTAAAATCTAATTGTTTTGAGCCTTTATTAGTCAAGAAAATCGTGTAGGGTTTTCCTGGATATGAAAAAACAAAAACAACCCTTTTTAATGTTTTCCCGTTGGCTAAATTCGTAATAGCACTGTATAGGTTACTAAAATAGTCATAACTTTTGAATCAAAAATTTGATGGACGGGAAAGTGTTGGCATTGGTAAGTAGATTCAAAGGCCGTTCATTGTATACCTTGTAGCCCACCTAACTCATCCAGCACTGAGAGTTATAGTCTTTTGAAGTTTACCCAGAACTCATTACTTAAGCATCACTTGCAAATTTCAGATTTTGCTATTTCCTATTTAGTTCTTTTTGTAACTCAAGGTGCTACATCTAGTTAACACTCACGAAATTTTAATTTCCTTGGTAAAATCCTACTCACAATGAAGGATGGTTCGAGTGTCAGTTCGAAAAAATTTCAGGGGTGTTACAACTACATTAGTCAATGATCTGACACAAAATAAAGTGGAAAGGTGTCACCCAATGCAGTCCATAGTATTATGATTTTTTTTTATCAATACCATTGTAAACATATCCATAAAACTTGTTATATAATGATACTAGATTAATACTGTCATGCCCAGTGCCTACACCCTAGGCGGGACCGGAACTCGGAGACCAATGCTGGCCCCAAGTGAACCCTTGGCCTAGCTTTCATAACTCAGCGGAAACCTAACAAAACAAAATAACTCAATGCAATGAAAGGTCATAAGACGACTTAACTGATAAAATCTGGCCAAAAAGGCAACTCGAGTCTCAAATTAGAATATTTAAATATATATATAGATGAGAGACTCAATACTAACTGACTAACTGTCTATGAAACCTCTATAATACTGATATGGATGTTGGGACAGACTCCACAACATCTTAATAAAACAAAATTAAGAGACAAAATAATCGGGTCCTCCGGAAAGCAATGAGGCTCACCACTGACTCTGGAGTGCTCAACTAAATCAACGACGTGCAAGATGTTGATCCTGGGTACCTGTATCTGCATCATAATAAGATGCAGGCCAATTGACATCAGTACATGGAATGTACGAGTATGCGAGCTGGAAAGCTAAACCACAACTTAAGTTTGAAAAGAGTGCAACAGAACACTTACCTTGGCTCTGTTCGACTCATGAATAACTGAACTCAATATATAAAGCAATAAGACACATGCAATATATAAAGCTTGTAAAACAGTGTAAAAAACTTAGCTCGTTAATGATAAAATAATAACAAACTCAACCTTACTTATATAAAAGTAATATAACTTTAGTGGGATATTCTCTAACCGACAACCACCACTATGATCCCTAGTGGTGATACAACGTTTTACCTCACGTTGGCCAAGGACCATCCTATACCTTGCCATGATATAGGACCTTACTTTAACTTAGTGGATCCACTAGCTTAATCTTACGTGATCATCTAAAAGAATGACCCTCAAGTCCCATGTTGGCTCATGGTTCTTATGGAGAGTTGAGTTAATATGAACTCGTGTCCCCAACTCGGTGCTCAATACTACTTCCAAAAATACTTTGCTCATAAGTGTCTTTAAACACATCTTTTCTTTAGTTGAGGTAATTACTCAAAGCTTAGCCCAAAGGCTCTTTTGGAAAACATGTTTTCAACTCTTACTCAAATGTAAAAACATTTATAAACTTGTTTGGGAGTATTTAGTTCCCTAATAGCTTTTGAGAAAAGAACTCAACTTTAAACTCTTGACTTAACTTGAAACTCCATACTCTTTACTTGACTTGAAACTTGAGACTCTTTACTTAGCTTGAAACTCTATACTCTTTGCTTGACTTGAAACTTGAACCTTAGAACGAAGTTAAAACGTTCAATAAAGACTCTTGAACAACCTTGAAAACTTGCTTTGACTTACTTCTTAACTTCTAGACTTGACTTCTAACTTCACTTGACTTTGATCCGAACTCGCATTGAATTGGATTATGGATTCAAGGTATATGATCACACGTTTTTGGATGAGTTCTTGACGTTTAGACGTACCTTGGAGTGTTGGAAACAACTATGAAACATAGGTACAATGCCAAGGAACATGCATGAAAAGGTGGGGAATGAATGGGAAAGGTCGGCGTCCTTGGCGCTCTGAGAGGCGCGGTGCGTTAGACCACAAAGCTCAGAATAGGCCTGCTGGCGCTCTGCTAGGCGCGCCGCCCAAAGGGCTGGACTTCAGAGTCCCTTTTGGGGCGCGCTAGCAGGCGCGATGCGCCACCCCTTTTCCCTGAAAACTCAACTTTTCTTCATTTTTTGTCCAACTCTAAACCCCCCTAACTTCAAGGGTTTCAACTCCAAACACTAAGAATCATAAAATCCCTCAACATACAAGAGATTCAACTCAAAACACAACCAAATCATGTACTAAACCAACAAGAACTTCAACAACACAACCAACAACTTCAACAACACAACCAATCTTTTCTCGAAAATAAAACGATTTTGGCGTGTGGGGAAAAGAGTCAACCCAATACTATGAACTCACATACCTAGTAGGGATCACCCCTGACGATATCCACGACGATCTTTGACGAAACCTTGCTTAATCTTCTCTTTCTCCTTTTCTTCTCCTCTTCACTCACAAACCCTCACTCTCACTCAAAAAAAATCAGTCTAACACACTAATATAACCAAAAGAATTGGTTAGGGAAAATACCAAAATACCCTTAAAATTTTCGGAATAATTTCCCTGCCAACTGCCCTATTTCCAAAGGGCATAACTCACTCATACGAACTCAGAATCGAGCAAACTCGGTGGCGTTGGAAAGATAATTCCATGAGCTTCGCAAAAATAACTGTAACTAGACTTAATTCATCTTGATCTAGGAGTTATGACTATTCAAAGTTGGCCAAAAACTCATTTTTTTCCCATACTTAACAAATTTCCAGATTTTTGAATTCTTTCCAAGAATGACTATTTCCACTTCTAAGCCTCTTCATCGATATTTCAAATTGCCGAATATTACAATATCTCCCCATTTGGAACATTTGTCCTCGAATGATGTTACTCTTACTAGCTTAAGGGTGTAACATCAACTCAAACACCCAATAAACAACCATGCAAACACAAAAACAATAACATGCTCATTATAAGTTAAAGAGCACTGAGAAGGAAGTTGATACCTTAATTTGCATTTTCCCCGGATTCAAAGAGACATGGATATCTCTTCTTCATGTCCTCTTCAGCTTCCTAAGTAGCTTCCTCAACAAATTGCTTCCTCCAAAGGACCTTGACTGATGCTACATCTTTCGTTCTCAATCTATGAACTTGGCAATCTAAAATCTGAACATGAATCTCCTCATAAGATAAGTTATCCTTGATCCTAATACTTTCAGTTGGTAGGATCAATGAAGGATTGCATATGCACTTCTTCAACATGGAGATGTGGAATACCGGATGAACCTCTGCTAGTTCCTGTGGTAGCTCCAGCTCATAAGGAACATTGTCAATTCTCTTGGCTATGCGGTAAGGTCCAATATACCGGGGACTGAGTTTACCCTTCTTACCAAACCTCATAACCCCTTTCATGGGTGAAACTTTCAAATATACCCAATCGTCTACTTCAAACTCTAACGCTCTTCTCCTAACATCATTGTAGGATTTCTGACGACTCTGTGCCGTTTTCAACCTCTCTTGAATCACTTTCACCTTCTCCATAGCTTGGTGAACTAAATCTGGTCCTATCAACCCTGCTTCACCAACTTCAAACCATCCAATAGGAGATCTACATCTTCTCCCAGAGAGAGCTTCATATGGAGCATCTGGATGCTAGAGTGATAACTGTTGTTGTAGGCAAACTAAATTAGAGGTAGGTGATCATCCCAATTACCTTTGAAATTGATCACACAAGCCCTCAACATATCCTTTAAAGTCTGAATAGTGCGCTCTGCTTGCCCATCCGTCTGAGGATGAAAGGCAGTACTTAAGTTCACATTTGAACCCAAGCCTTTCTGAAAAGATTTCCAGAACTGTGCAGTAAACTGTGCACCTCTATCTGAAATAATGGAGACTGGGACTCCATGAAGTCTCACTACCTCTTGAATATATAACTTGGCAGAATCTTCTGCTGAATTGGTAGTCTTTACCGGTAGAAAATGGGCTGATTTTGTCATTCTGTCGACAATCACCCAAATAGAATCATGCTGTCTGCGAGACCTTTGCAACCCTGTGATGAAATCCATATTGATCATCTCCCACTTCCATTTCGGAAGTTCTATCTTCTGAGCTAAACCACTGGGCCTTTGGTGCTCGACTTTCATTTGTTGGTAATTTGGACACTTAGCAACAAACTTTGCAATGCCCTTCTTCATGCCATCCCACCAATAAACTTCTCTCAAGTCACGATACATCTTTGTGGAACCCGGATGAATGGAATATTTGGAGCTATGAGCTTCCTCCATAATCCTCTCTTGGAGTCCATCTACCATAGGTACACACAATCTACCTTGATACCTCAAAACACCATCTCCCCCTTGTTCAAAAGCTAATACTCTTTGCTTTTGAACATTTGCCTTTAACTCAAGCAAAATGGGATCTTGATCTTGTTTCTCTTTCACTTCTGACATTAATGATGACTCGGCCCTGCTCGTCACTTCTATTCCTCCTTCTGCTGAGTCTATAAGGCTGACTCCCAGGTATGCCAGTCTATGCACATCTTGTGCTAACTCTCTCTTTCCTTCTTCAACATGGGCGGTGCTACCCATAGACAACCTGCTTAAAGAATCAACAACAACATTAGCCTTACCTGTGTGGTAAAGGATACTCAGGTCATAATCCTTGAGTAATTCTAACCACATCCTTTGCCTGAGATTAAGCTCTTTCTGAGTAAACACATATTGAAGACTCTTGTGATCAGTGAACACATCAACATGCACACCATACAAGTAATGACGCCATATCTTCAAAGCAAATACTACGACAGCTAACTCTAAGTCATGGGTTGGGTAGTTCTTCTCATGAACCTTCAACTGTCTAGAGGCGTAAGCTATAACCTTACCATTATGCATTAAGACACAACCCAAACCAACTCTAGATGCATCACAATACACCATAAAAACTTGAGTACCTTCTAGAAAGGTCAAAACTGGAGCAGTAATCAACCTCTTTTTCAATTCCTGAAAGCTTTTCTCACAAGCTTCAGACCATTGAAATTTCACTGTCTTCTAAGTCAACCTGGTCAAAGGAGATGCAATAGACCAGAACCCCTCTACAAACCTTCTATAATAGCCAGTTAAACCCAAGAAACTCCTAATTTCAGTTGGAGACGTGGGTCTAGGCCAATTTTGCACTGCCTCAATTTTCCGAGTATCAACTTTAATTCCATCAACAGACACAATGTGGCCTAGGAATGCCACAGAATCAAGCCAAAACTCACACTTAGACAAACTTGGCATACAACTCCTTATCTTTCAAAGTCTGAAGAACTATTCTGAGATGACTAGCATGATCTTCTTCATTCCTTGAATAGATTAGTATGTCATCAATGAAGACGATAACAAACATATCTAAATAAGGTTTGAAGACTTTATTCATAAGGTCCATGAAAGCTGCCGGTGCATTGGTCAAACCAAAGGACATGACTAAAAACTCATAATGACCATATTTGGTTCTGAAAACTGTCTTTGGAATGTCACATTCCCTTACTCTTAACTGATGATAGCCTGATTTGAGGTCAATTTTCGAAAAAGAAGTGGCACCCTAAAGCTGATCGAAAAGATCACCAACCCTCGAAAGAGGGTACTTATTCTTGATGGTAACCTTATTCAACTGGCGGTAGTCTATACATATTCTAAGGGAACCATATTTCTTTCTCACAAACAAGACCGGAGAGCCCCAAGGTGAGACACTTGGTCGTATGAAACCCTTATCTAGGAGATCTTTCAACTGCTCTTTCAACTCTTTCAACTCCGCTGGTGCCATTTTATAAGGCGGAATAGAGATGGGACGAGTATCTGGAATAAGATCTATGCCGAAATCTATTTTTCTCTCAGGAGGAATTTCGGGTAGATCATCAGGAAAAACTTCTGGAAACTCTCTTACTATAGGAACTGACTGAAAAGGAGGTATCTCAACACTAGAGTCATTAACTCGGACTAAGTGATAGATACAACCCTTCAAAATTAACTTTCTCGCCTTAAGGTACGAAATGAAACGACCCTTCGACACTGCTGAACTACTACTCCACTCTATGACTGACTCATTCGAAAACTGAAACTTGACCACTCAGGTTCTACGATCTAATGATGCATAACAGGCATGAAACCAATCCATACCTAAAATGACATCGAAATCTACCATGTCTAACTCAACCAAATCAGCCATGGTGCTCTTCTGATTGATAGTAACAGGACAATCACGATAAACTCTTTCTGCTATAATAGACTCCCCAACAGGTGTAGAAACACAAAAGGGTTCATAAAGTCTTTCTGGAAGAACATCAAACTTATTTGCAACATAATGAGTTACAAAAGATAAACTTGCTCCTGGTTCTAACAAAGCATACACATCAAAAGCAAAGACTTTGATCATACCACTGACAACATTTGGAGAGTCCTCTTGCTCATGGCGACTGGTGATTGCATAGAGGCGGTTTGCTCCTCCGCCGGTACTAGAAGTAGCTCCTCTAGGTGTTGTCCTGTCCGGGGGAGCAATTGATGAAGATTGGGCCCTACTGCCCAGATTTCCACTACCCTGCTTATTCTTAGGGCACTCTTTCATGAAGTGAACCTCTTGTCCACACTTAAAACACCCTGTCTGGCCATCTCGACATTTACCGGGGTGGGTTCTACCACACCTAGCACATGCAGGAATCGAACTACCTCCTTGTGCCACACTACCCGAAGACTGTGCTGGTCTAGCCTTGAAATCCTTCGAATTCTGGCCATTAAATTCACCTT
This sequence comes from Solanum stenotomum, assembly GCF_019186545.1. Taxonomy (NCBI): domain Eukaryota; kingdom Viridiplantae; phylum Streptophyta; class Magnoliopsida; order Solanales; family Solanaceae; genus Solanum; species Solanum stenotomum. The sequence continues at coordinate 46,791,664 of NC_064285.1, read as the reverse complement.
TGTATCTGGGTGCAGGTGCTCTAGCAGATGATAGAGTAGGTCCCTTTTTCCTTTGATGAAAGGATGAACGGTTCGCATTACCTTTCCGCTGCCCGGTCTCATTATCGGTCTTCGCTCTTTTATTTCTGAACTCTTCTCTGTCCGTCAGCTTTTCTTCCTCAACCTGCTGCACATAGACTATCAACCTAGATATGTCTATGTCCCCAATAATCATTGCAGCCCTACCTTCCTTGTTTGACAACCTAGACAGCCCAGCAACAAACAAACTCATTTTATTCCTCATGTCCGCAACCATCTCTAGAGCATAGCGGGATAGTTGTGCCTACTTAAGTGTGAGGAACTCACGTACCTTGGCCTCTTTCAATTCTCGAGGAAAGAAACGTCCCAAGAAAGCTTCCTCAAAACAGGCCCAATTCGCAGGTGGTGCATTCTCAACTCTGCCCCTTTGCCACTGGTCGAACCAAGTTCTGGCAACATCCTTTAATTGATACGCAGCTAGCTCAACCCGCTCAGTATCTACTACATGCATCACATCAAAAATCTTCTTCATCTCCTCAATGAAGTTCTCTGGATCCTCAGTAGTGCTCGAACCCATGAAACTCAGAGGATTCATCCCCAAGAACTCATGAATTCTTGAAGTGTCAGCTCCTTCATGTCGAGCTCTCCTTTGCTGACCAATCTGATTAGTTACAGCTTGACTCAGAATTCTAATTGCCTCTCTGAACTCGACATTAGAAACTTCCCTTTGATGTTGCACTCCCGGTGCATAAGGTAACTCTTGCTCCTCCACATAACGTCTAGGAAGACGCCCTCTTCCAACACTTCGTGGAGGCATGATTATCTGAAACACGCGCAAGTATGAATTAGAAAGAAACTTTTTAGAGATAAACTCTAACGCACAAGATGAGTATGAAAGAAGTAAGAAATCGTCCTAAATGTTATAGCCTCCAAATTATAGATGTGACGCGCTTCACACCGATAATTAGGACTCTACAGACGCGGCTTCATAGACTCCCTAGGACTCTTGAACTCTGCGCTCTGATACCAAGTTTGTCACGCCCCGAGCCTACACCCTGGGCGGGACCGGCANAAGCCTCTATAATACTGATACGGATGTTGGGACAGACCCCGCAACATCTTAATAAAACAAAATTAAAAGACAAAATAATCGGGTCCTCCGGAAAGCAAGGAGGCTCACCACTGACTCTGGAGTGCTCAACTGGATTAATGATGTGCTGGATGTTGATCCTGGGTAGCTGCGTCTGCATCATAATAAGATGCAGGCCAACTGGCATCAGTACATGGAATGTACGAGTATGTGAGCTGGAAAGCTAAACCACAACTTAAGCTTAAAAAGAGTGTAAGACAACACTTACCTTGGCTCTGTTCGACTCATGAATAACTGAACTAAATATATAAAGCAATAAGACACATGCAATATATAAAGCTTGTAAAACAGTGTAAAAAACTTAGCTCGTTAATGATAAAATAATAACAAACTCAACCTTACTTATATAAAAGTAATATAGCTTTAGTGGGAGATTCTTTAACCGACAACCACCACTATAAGCCCTAGTGGTGATACAACGTTTTACCTCACGTTGCCCAAGGGCCATCCTATACCTTGTCGTGATATAGGACCTTACTTTAACTTAGTGGATCCACTAGCTTAATCTTACGTGATCATCAAAAAGAATGACCCTCAAGTCCCATGTTGTCTCATGGTTCTTATGGAAAGTTGAGTTAATATGAACTTGTGTCCCCAACTCGGTGCTCAATACTATTCCCAAAAATACTTTGGCTCATAAGTGTCTTTAAACACATCTTTTCTTTAGTTGAGGTAATTACTCAAAGCTTAGCCCAAAGGCTCATTTGGAAAACATGTTTTCCCCTCTTACTCAAATGTAAAAACATTTATAAACTTCGTTGGGAATACTTAGTTCCCTAATAGCTTTTGAGAAAAGAACTCAACTTTAAACTCTTGAGTTAACTTGAAACTCGATACTCTTTACTTGACTTGAAACTTGAGACTCTTTACTTAGCTTGAAACTCTATACTCTTTGCTTGACTTGAAACTTGAACCTTAGAACGAAGTTAAAATGTTCAATAAAGACTCTTGAACAACTTTGAAAACTTGCTTTGACTTACTTCTTAACTTCTAGACTTGGCTTCTAACTTCACTTGACTTTGATCCGAACTCGCCTTGAATTGGATTATGGATTCAAGATATATGATCACACGTTTTTGGATTAGTTCTTGACGTTTAGACGTACCTTGGAGTGTTGGAAACAACTATGAAACATAGGTACAATGCCAAGGAATATGCATGAAAAAGTGGGGAATGAATGGGATAGGTCGGCGTCCTTGGCGCTCTGAGAGGCGCGGGGCGCCAGACCACAAAGCTCAGAAGGGGCCTGTTGGCGCTCTGCTAGGTGCGCCACCCCAAGGGCTGGACTTCAGAGTCCCCTTTGGGGCGTGCTGGCAGGCGCGACGCGCCACCCCTTTTCCCCGAAAACTCGACTTTTCTTCCTCCTTTGTCCAACTCTAACCCACCCTAACTTCAAGGGTTTCAACTCCAAACACTAAGAATCATAATATCCCTCAACATACAAGATATTCAACTCAAAAACACAACCAAATCATGTACTAAACCAACAAGAACTTCAACAACACAACCAACAACTTCAACAACACAACCAATATTTTCTCGGAAATAAAATGAGTTTGGCGTGTGGGGAAAAGAGCCAACCCAACAATATGAACTCACATACCTAGTAGGGATCACTCCCGACGATATCCACGACGATCTTTGACGAAACCTTGCTTGATCTTCTCTTTCTCCTCTTTTTCTCCTCTTCACTCACAAACCCTCACTCTCACTCTTTTAAAAAGGGAAGAACTGATAAAAAAAAAATCAGTCTAACACACTAATATAACCAAAAGAATTGGTTAGGGAAAAGACCAAAATACCCTTAAAATTTTCGGAATAATTTCCCTGCCAACTGCCCTACTTCCAAAGGCATAACTCACTCATACGAACTCAAAATCGATCAAACTCGGTGGCGTTGGAAAGATCATTCCATGAGCTTCGTAAAAATAACTGGTACTACACCTAATTCGTCCTGATCTAGGAGTTATGACTGTTCAAAGTTAGCCAAAAACTCATTTTTTCTCATACTTTACGAATTTCCAGATTTTTGAATTCTTTCCAAGAATGACTATTTCCAGTTCTAAGCCTCTTCATAGATATTTCAAATTGACGGATGTTACAAATACCCATAAAACTCGATAGTGTTATGATAGAGTAATTTGCCCGATAATATAATGACACTAGATGCATCTTTGGTTGTGTTGCGCACATGCCCATATCTGGGGACTGAAATTCTAAGTGCCTCCGTGACGTGGGCCGGGCCTAGGCGCAATTCTTTTCCCGATATTTTCCTCTCCTCCCACTCTCAATTCAACTCATACCCACTGTAATTCTAAGGTCAGAATTTATGAATTTTCATTACACAGAACAATTCAAGCGAAACCGACATGGAGAACTATCAATTAACTTCACTCATTCCCAAACCCTCACCTTAAGAACTCAAAACAACAATAAATAACCAATTACATGCAAAAACTAAGAACAACACTTCAAGAACACTCATCAAAAACTTAAGTTCATCAATCTTTATGGATGGATTTGAATATGTAAATCATGATTGGCGTGTGAGTGAACGAACCCAACACTATGAAAAATTACATAACTTAATTTGGTAAAATCCCTCGACAAATCTCCCGAATCTTTGAGTACGCCTTGAACTTTTTCTCTTTTCTCCTCTTCTTGAACTCCTCTTAAAATCCTACGTGTATTTGGGATTATGAAAAATGACCCAAATCAGATTTGACCCCAAAAATATTACTAAATTTGGTTTAAGCTGATCGGCTAAGGAAAAGACCAAAATACCCCTCATTAATTTGAGTAACTTTCCTTAACTGGGCAGACATACTTCAAACGGACATATCTCCCTAATCCAAACTCGAAACTTAGCAAACTCGGTGGTGTTGGAAATAGGATTTCAAGACCTTTCATTTGATATCTTATGGGCCACCTAACTCGTCTGAAAGTTATGTTCGTTTGAAGTTGATCCAAAACTCATAACTTAGCATAACTTGCACAATTTTCAAATTGACTCTTTCCAAATTAGTTTTTACTATATTTAGCTCTTTCTAAGGCAAGATGTTACAAGAAGGAATAAGAAAAATACGGTTATCTATCCCCACAAATCATAAATGATATAATATACAAGAAGGGGAGAAATAAGGAAAACTCACAAAACTCAAAATGACTATGAAGGTGTTATATATCTAAGTTACATGATTTAATACATTAGACAATGCTAAATTGATTTTAAAATGATAATTTAAAATGATGAATACACACATATTTTACTGATTGATGTGATTAAGGATGTTAATGATTTTGGTAAAAATACATCAAAAGATCAAATCAAACCAATTAAAGTTCCTAAATGTTCCTATGCTATGTTTGTAGTTGTTTGAATGATTGTAATTGACACCTGGGGGTTTTTATAGTTAGGGGCGGACCCACCCTATGTCTAGGGGTGTCATCCAGCTCTCCTTCGTCAATTTTTTTTAATATTATATGTGTAAATCTGGAAAAAAACAAAATACTAGTAAAATTAATATAAATGACACTCCTTAAACAAATGTGTTGCTTGACTTGTTGGTTTGGCATGTTGTAGACTGCTTTAATTGTCCCTGTTTCCCGATGGTGAACACATTAGGAGCATATTTTTGTTTGATTTTAGCTTTTCTTGTAAATGTTTTTGCATAAAAGTTAATATTGTTGAGATTTGAACCTCCAACCTTCAATTCCTAATTAAATTAGAACAAAATGGACCAATTGAACTAGAATATAGTTTGTGTAGTATGTTAGTAATTGAATCACTTGTTCGAAATGAAACTCAACACAATAATAAGTTACAACGTTAAAACTGTCATCTAGGAAGTTGTTAGTACACTTTAAATAATTTTATTAATATAGTGTTACCATATCAATTATTCATTTATTTATATATTATTATATATCGACACCGCTTAAAAAAATCATGTGTATGCCACTGTGTATAGGTTGGGGTAATTTTCTCTATAAACTGAAATTTTTTTTTACTATATTTAATAACTACAAAACTTTGTTGTTTGGTCATGTATATTTAATATGCTAGACTTACGTTTAAAGTACACAAGTATCCCTAAAGAATTTAGTTTCGTTAATGAAGTACAACAATCTGTTCTGTTTTGGAATTTTGATTATGAACATATTACTGTAATTCTGTAATTCAGTACACAGATGGATACCACTAAAATAAGTATCTTAAACTTCAATTAGATATTAGAAAATAATTTCTCCGTTTCATATTAGTTGTCCAAAATTACTAGTCAATTTACAAAATCAAGATATAATTGATTAAATTTTCTTATTTTACAATTATAATTAATTTTTTTTTTAAAGTGTAAACAAGTTTGTAGAGTATAAAAGAAGTTTCTTAAGAGGTAAATTAATTAAATTGTCCTTCTTATTTATAATTTCTTAGGAGGGGTGTAAAGGAAAAGTTGACAACTACTTTGGAGTGGACAGAGAAAAAAATTTGAGTAAACAAGGAAAACAAAGATTTGTTATATTTTTATATAATTGTTATTTTAAAAATTTATGATGTGAAAAGTTCAAGGTAGAGAAGCGTTGATGTGCCGAAACTTGACATTCTTGCCTAATAATAGTATCTGAAATTAATTTTATTTGAACAATTACAATTTTGTGTTCTAATATCTTTGAGAAGGAAATAGAGAAATATTACCATGCAAACAAATAGAGTTGGATGATGGAAATCAAAGACAAAAATTTAATAGAAAAAAAAAACAAAATAATAGACTCCAACCATAAAATAATTTTAAACACAAACCCTATCTAGCCAAAATAAGAATAAAATAAAACAAAACAACAGACTTAGACTCTTAGACACCCTTCAATCAGACAAACAAATATAAAATAAAATTTTAAAAAATACTTCAAACAGAACAAACTTTTAGACACTCGTCTTACAAAGAAGATCCACACTTTTTTTTCTCTAATTAAATTCTCAAGTTCAAGTCCAAATCAGTTTGGTGTTCAACTATGTTAACTAATTCATATGCATTTGATGAAATAGGAGCATTCAATTGATTGATCAATGGTGTGGTACAATCAACAATAGCCTCATTTGAACTTTCAACTATGTTTCTTCTTTCCATTTGTTGTCTATCCATTATTGGTGTTACACCCCTTCTGATCGATACAAACATGTTTCTTGGAGCCATTTCTTGTCTATCAATTTGTAGTGTTCTGCCCCTACTAATTGGATGGTTATTATTTGAAGATGGTGTTGGAAGGATAACAATATAATCGTTCCTTCCAGGTCCAACATTTGTGGGGTCGCGGGTTGAGTTGATAGAGGATTTCCTGGTAAAAAGCTACCAAATGCATATACAAAAGAATGCAGAATGATATTTTGCCTAGATGATGATGGATGAGTAATTTGTATATGACTTATAAATTCGCAATGAGTATGAAAAATTCCAGAGCATATGGGGTAAAAAAGTTGGATAGGAGAAGGTCTTAAAAATGGAGAAAAGTTAGCGTTATGCATATTTAAAGTATAAATGACAATTTTTTCCTCTAAAGTAAGAAATGGTTAAGCAATATAATTCAATGAAATGTAAGGAACAATTATAGGTTGTTCATTGTATGATCTCCCCTTCATTTATGTGTCTTCCAATTTTGCAATGGTAAGTTCCAGATATTGTTGCAATAAGTGACAACTTTGCTACCAAATTAATTTGGAAATCTAGTTAATTTTATCCCTTCATTTATACGTTTTCCATTTTTGCAGTGGTAAATTTAAAATAATGTTGCAGTAAGTGACAAAACTTTACTAACAATTTAAATTGGAAATCTATTTTTTTTTCCCTAATTCATCATCTATATTCAAAGAAAATACCCCTTATATTTTTTTGTTCATTAGTTAATTACAACAATTTGATTTCTTTTTGACTTTTGACTATTTTTATATTGTGATAATCAGTACTTTACAGTATAGATCCTAGTAACTTAAAAATAAAACTTATATGTTAATATAATAATTATTTATTCAAAAAATTTAAGTGGATTTTTTCATAATGTGCTTTCATCGAAAGTTCATTGTGGAACTTACCATTGCAAAATAGGAAGACACATAAATGAAGGGGAGACCATACAATGAATAACCTATAAATGTTCCTTCCATTTTGTAGAGTTATATTGCATAGGTGGTACTTCTTTTTACCATTTCTTACTTTAGAGAAAAAAAATTGTCACTCATACTTCAAATATGCATAATTCTAACTCTTTTCCATTTTTAAGACCTCCTATCCTACTTTATTTCCCCGTATGCTATGGAATGTTTCATACCGATTTTGAATATATAAATCATATACAAATTACTCATCCATTATCATCCGAGCGAAATGTCGTACTTTACTCGTATTATGAATTCATAGCTAGATTGTCGTCATGGTTCCCACAACCCTAGTTGTGGTATTTAGCCACTCATATTTTCACAAGAACAAGCAATAATCTTCATTGAAATCATAAAATAAAGCACTTACAATGATTGCAAATTCACACGGAAGATTGATATTCAAACACTTAATCACAATCACCGAGTCTTGATCTAAAAAATAGTCGATAAAACCCCAAAGAAAAAAATATGGAAAGTTACGCTTCGTTCATACCATGATGAGATATTTTCAAAATAAATCTAATTAATTCAAATAGTCTGTGGAAAAAGAGTCCTACTCGAAGTAGAACTGATCTGTCTGGATGGCTCACGGAGGACTTAACAGCCCGTCACGAGCCAGACCGCCCATGAAGCCATTTGTTGTCCCACACTTAGATAGTGTGGGACTTCCTTCATTGAGAGCTTTTGCGAGCACCTAGATGGTCTGTCTTGGGCACCACGGTTCGTCTAGTGCTCCGTGATGTTGAGCCTTTACTTGGGACTCCAATGGAAATTCTCTCTTAATCTTCACAAGCAACACAACGACTTGCCAGCTTCACCATGACTCGTGTAGGGTCCCGTATCCTTCAGCCACCACTTAGCTCCTAAGACTCCATACTGGTGATCTACGACGAGCTCTCAGATGGCTCGTCAAAAGGACCACGACCAAGTGTTTTACATGTTCAATCTTTTACGTCCAAGTGTTTTACATGTTCAATCATCAACAAACACATCATATCCACCTAAAACTACTCAAGTGCTAGCCTTAATCCTTAGTTTTGAGCGTCAAATGCACCATTATTTCATGACACATCAACACCCTCAACTTAGAACCATTGTTTGTCCTCAATCGATGGAAAAGAAAAACACCCGATGCTCAGAACCCAACAAAACCTTACTAACATGCATCAGGTATCACATCCAATAATTTGTCCAAAACCATCTATTTAACATGAAAGGATCAATGTACGACATACCATTACTCACAGTCAATCATGTTTATGCAGTACCAACTATCAACTAACACAATTCAACTCTCAAATGCAAATATAGTCCCTTCACAACAAAGAAGTCCCTCACACATGATAATTAGGACTAATTAGCACACTCACGCTCCAAAAGAATTTCTAACACTGCCAAAAAAAAGACCATAGGTTTGCCCTTGTTTTCTAAGCTCCATCTATCAAACAATTGGAATAGGATCAACCTAGGTCACACCTGTACTTACCCAAAATGTTCTTGGTTGATTATGAGTGATTTTGGGGAGTTTTTTCCATTTACAACGACTAACCCGCTATAGTGGCCCCAACCCATTATAGCAACAATTAATCACTCCATCTATAGTAGCATGTCACCCGCTATAGTGGCTTGAATGAGATCGAAACTCATAAATCCTCCAAAAAGTCTCCATTTCACAAAACACCTTCGAACCTTGACATTCTAAACTAAACCTTTCGGTCCATGTTAGATATAGAGAGTTTTACTTACTCGAATTTACTTTCGAAAATCCTCATGGACTCTTTATCATCTTAGATAAAAGAAAAAACAACTCAATTTTAAACATTTTACCCAATCTTATCCCAGATTTCCCTAGACCTTAACCTTGCTCGGATTTTGTCTAAGACTGACCTAGCCTAAAATTTTCAACTCACTACTCCAAAAGCTTTCTTACCCAAATTCTGTCACCATTGATTTATCCATAACGATTGGAAGGGTCATTATAGTTTAGTGTCTTTAAGATACTGATAAAACTAATACATGCATATGAATTGGGGATGTATTGTTTTGTGTTGTTGTATGGTAAGTCATAGATTTGGATGAAGCTAATATATATGGGTAGTAGTTGATGAACTAATGGTTGTTACATTATTGTGAATGTAGTTAAAGTTTAAGATGTAATGATGTGAAACTATTTTAATGTTCTTACATATGGTTTATTTGAACTCTGATTTTATTTTTTGGATAATGATTTTTGGACAAATTTAATCACTACTAAATCAGACATTGATCTCACACAAAATAAAGTTGAAAGGTGTTACTCAATGTAGTCCATAGTATTATTAATTTATGATCAATATCATTGAGCAAATATCCATAAAATTTGATATACAATAGATTGATATCCATAAAACTTGATAGTATTATGATAGAGTAATTTTCCCGATAATATAACGATACTAAATGTTTCTTTGCTTATGTAGAATATAGGTCCATAGATTACCCTAGGCGTAATACCCCGAGAGGCCCTACAAAAGCCACCTAGCATACATCATACAAGATAATAAAATTTGAAGAATTCAAAAGATAGTCTTATACCATAAATGTTTTTGAGAAAAGCGAAAGTCTGACATAAGTATCAAAGTCATTTAATACATCATAAGGAAAGTGATTGGGATGTAACCCATACATCACATACAAAGTCTGAAACTTAAATATACAAGCAATAAAAGAGTCTTGATCCTCAGAACATGTGGACACACTAATCTTCAACTGAAGCACCCAAGGGATGTCTAGCCACGAATATGTGGAGTAGGAGCATCAGACCCTACATTAGTGAAACAATGCAGGCACAAATATGCATTAGTACATGAAATGCACTAAGTATGATAGCAATGCATAATAGTTACGAAATCATTCTAAAAGGGATTTTACATGACATGCAATGACCAAGCTAAATCATAAAATAACATGTTAGAAAACACAACTCATAATCATGGTCAATGCAAGGTAATCATATTTAAGCACTTGTGAGATACTTAAAAAAGGTAGCCTTAGTTCGTTATTATAGGAAGCTTGCCATTAACCGATTTAGACCATGTGAGTTATAACATGGAATTCAATGTCTATCCTACACCAAAAAAAGATGTCCTTATTTTCCAAGGTAAGAACCATAAACTTGAGTTAAAGTGGATGCACTAGCTAATGTCTATCTAAGATAAACCTATGGTGGCACATAATTATGGGATGAAGAGATTGCTACTAGAAATCCGACTTGTACTAACGAAAGAGTTTCCATATCAATATACTCTCGGTGCTAAGCATAAATCCTATGAAATAGTCATAAATCACAATCATCTTATTATCCATGGAAAGGCACAGTTAAGTAGCCAATCAAAGCTAGTGCTCATTATAATAACTCCTTAATCTTGATTCAACTTAGGTGAGAAAACCTTTCACCAAGGTGAATTAATTTGTGAGAAATACCTTTCACAATCATGATAAACTGGAGAACACTGGCGCGACGCAGATGATGAATTAAATTTTTGGTCGTGAAATAATTTTTTAGGTAGAGTACATTGTATTCTCTCCGCGACACGGAGATGGGGTAATTATTTGGGGATTAAAAATCTTAAGTGCCTCTGCGACTGTCACACCCCGAGACTACCCCCGAGACGCAGACACGGGACATAGGACCACAAGTGATCCCAAGCTAACCCTGCTGGCCTGATCATGAGCATACTAAAGATAATAAACTGATGCGGAAGCTAAATCATAAATAAAATGAAAAGGATGGGGAATACCCATATACTATAATTGAGATAAATGAAAATTGGTGAGTTTAATACAAAGAAGATATTAACTCAATACTAAGCTGCATCTAACTATGTCTGAAAATAGCACTGACTAGAAATGCTGGGACAGGCCTCATCTAAGTCTAGCAAAACTGAAACTAAAGGACCAAAATAATACTGAAAAGAGACACAATACTATTGTCCTCGGAGAATGAGGACTCACCACTGATTCTGCTGAGCTGGAGATTGGGAACCGATCTAAGCGTGATCTGGATGCTAAGAACTTGAACCTACAACACGAGAAGATGTAATGCACATATGCGTCAGTACTTGAAAGGTACTGAGCATGCAGGATAGACTACAGTCGAAATAACATATAACTAAACAAATAAAATAAGCAATGACATAATCTGAACATGATATAGATACTGAATGCTGAGATAACTGAATGTAGTGACCAATTTATAACATGCTGAAATTGAATACCGACTATACTGATAAATGGTCAATGCAATAGAATCTGACTGAACTGTGGGAGCTACTAATAACCGATAATAAAACCTCATGAGCTAAATGTGGAGTCCGATGCATACTCCCCATCGAGAGGACCCAATACACCCGGCCAAAGGTGTCGAGGCATGTTGGCATCATCACTAACTGATATTGCCCACAGAGGGGACTTACACCTACGTGGCTCGTAGTTCTTGGACTATATGGATACGCTGAACCCTAGTCCAACTCGGTACTATGCTACTCCCAATTGATTAAGTGATTAACACATTATGACTGAATTTCTGTAATGCTAGATAGCTCAAAACTGAACATGCAAAACTGAGAATGCAACAATTAATCTAATAATGATACATTCATAAACTGAGGCATGTGTAACTGAATACGGAAATATCTGACCTAGCATGTGTAATTCAAGAACTAAATAAATACATAGCTAGGGTTCTGAAATTCATGCAATAACATGAAAATCTGATTTGGAACATTTAAATAACTAATTCATGATGATCTATTGAAATTCTAGAAACCCTAGTTCTGTTCATAATCATGGAATCAAGAATCTTACTGAATTCTAGGGACCTAATGGGTGAAAGGAACCCATTAGTGAAATACCACATACTTGGTGAAAAATTTCACGGAGAAATCCTTTGATTTATGAGCTAGAACTGAAGAAAAATTGTTGCGTTCTTGAACTAGGATTCTTGACTTCTTTCTCCTCTTAGTGTTCTAATTTTCTAAGTTTTGATTAGTGATTTGACTTAGGTAAGTTCTAGTTATGTTTCTAGGCTTAAACTGACTAAAACCTCATAATTTAGGGTCTAAACGACGTAGCTTAGGGGTCCAACGAAATAGGAAAAGGACCAAAACAACTCTAACTTAATTCTGGCGAAGCCCATCCATAGAAGGAACGACGGTCCGTTGTTTGATCTACCGGCCGTCGTGTGGGTCCGTCGGTCAAGTATGTCCGACATGTCTTCACTAAAACGAGCATAACATTTTTCTCTGAGGTCGGATTTTAGAAAACTTGGTGGCGTTGGAAAGAGGATTCAATTATCTATCATATCATAGGTCATGGGACACCTAATTAGTTTTGTGCTAAGAGTTATGACCATTTGAGGTTGACCCAATCAACAATTTTCCTCTAACTGGCTGCTGACCCTCATCTACGGTCGGACCTATGGACCATGCATTGAGCGACGGTCTATGCTGGTCAACAAGAGTTTGTGTCAAAGGCTGGGTAAAAGAGTCTTGATCCACGGACCATGGGTCGAGACTTAGCCGATTTTTTGAGCTGGGTTTGGGGAGGGGTTGCAGTGGTGAACTATGGAACACCAGCACGGGCTGTGGTCTGACCTACGGTCCATGGATGGCAACTGTGGGTTGCACCTACAACTTCTCAAAATCTGCATTTTGGTCTATCTAGGATACAGGGTGTTACATTATCTCCCCTTTGAGAACATTCGTCCTCGAATGAAGTCTAAACTAGCTGAAATAGAGGGAAAGGGCTGCAATCCCTACCACTAAACACTAAGAACTGAATTTCTGACTGAACTGAGTCCCAAGAACATGCAAATACGCTGAAAATGCAAGTACAAACAAAAGGAACATGATTCTAAGACTGAATTTACGCATGAATGACTGAAAAACTGAACAGGAACTATTACCTCAAGCTGGAGTGAAACCAGAAGGAAAGAGGTGAGGATATTTGGCTTTCATGGCCACTTCTGCTTCCAAAGTGGCTCCCTCTACGGACTGACTCCTCCACCAAACCTTGACTGAAGCGACTTCTTTGTTTCTCAACCTTCTAACTTGATGATCAAGAATCTCGACTGGTACATCCTCATAAGAAAGGCTATCTTTTACGGCCACAATCTCTAATGGCACTAGGGATGTTGGATCACCCACACACTTCTTCAAAAGTGAAATATGAAAGACTGAATGCACTGCTGCTAAATCTGCTGGCAACTCTAACTCATAAGCCACTTTACCAATCCTTTTCAAGATTTGGTAAGGGCCTACATATCTGGGACTGAGCTTCCCTTTCTTGTCAAATCTCATAACCCCCTTCATAGGTGACACTTTCAGGAAAACCCAATCATCAACTTGGAACTCTAGTTCCCTTCTTCTCACCTCTGCATAAGACTTCTAGCGACTCTGGGCAGTCTTAAGTCTATCTCTAATGAGTTGCACTTTCTCTATAGCGTCAAGGATTGAATCTGGTCCTATCAAGGCTGCTTCACCTACTTCAAACCAATCAACTGGAGATCTACATATACACCCATACAATGCCTCATAAGGGGCCATCTGAATGCTGGAACGGTAACTATTATTGTAGGCGAATTCAATAAGAGAAAGGTGATCGTCCCAACTACCATTGAAGTCGATCACACAAGCTCTTAACATGTCCTCTAAGGTCTGAATGGTATGCTCTGCCTGACCATACATCTGTGAATGAAATGTTATTAGGTTAACCTGAGTACCAAGACCCTTCTGAAATGACTTCCAGAAATGAGAGGTAAATTAAGGACCTCTATCTGAGATGATAGACAAAGAAACCCCATGCAACCTCATAATCTCATTAATGTAAAGGTTGACGTAATTCTCCAATGAATCTGTAGACTTGACCGCCAAAAAGCGAGAAGACTTAGTAACCCTATCAACAATTACCCAAATGGAGTCATTTTGTCTGCAAGTACGAGGTAAACCTGTGATGAAGTCCATGTTGATCACTTCCCACTTCCAAGTAGGAATGTCAATCTCTTGAGTCATGCATCATGGCCTCTGATGTTCTACCTTGACTTGCTGGCAATTGGGGCACTTAGCCACAAAAATCTGCTATATCTTTTTTCATACCATTCCACCAATAGACTTCCCGCAGATCGCGGTACATCTTAGTGGCGTCTGGATGGATAGAATATTTGGAGTTATGGGCCTCTACAAGGATATGTTGTCTCAACTCGCCCATATTAGGAACACATAATCGACCCTAGTAGCAAAGCACACCATCTCTCCCATGGGAGAAAACCTCCACTCTCTGATTATGAAATGTACCCTTAAGTTCAAGCAAGATTGGATCACTGTCTTACTTTCCTTAACCGCTACTACCAAAGAAGATTCTGCCCCATTTTGAACCATTACACCACCATCTAATATGCTCATAAGACGAACTCCTAGGCGGGCAAGTCTGTGAACATCCTTTGCTAGCTCTTTTCCTTCTTCCTCAACATGTGCTACACTACCCATAGATAGTCTGCTAAGAGCATCTGCTACTACATTCGCCTTACCCGGATGGTAATGCACTCTCATATCATAATCTTTGAGGAACTCAAGCCACCTTCTCTAGCGAAGATTCAACTATTTCTGGGTGAATACATACTGAAGGCTTTTATGTTCTGTGAACACATCTACATGAACACCATACAAGTAGTGTCTCCAAATCTTGAGTGCAAACACCACTGCTGCAAGCTAGGTCATGAGTCGGATTATTCTTCTCATGTACCTTAAGCTGTCTAGAAGCATAAGATATAACCTTACCTCGCTGCATCAATACACAACCTAGGCTGACCCTGGATGCATCACAATAGGTCACATAACCATCTGAACCCTGTGGTAGAGTCAACACAGGAGCTGTAGTCAACCTAGTTTTTAGTTCTACGAAGCTTTTCTCACAATCATCTGACCATCAAAACTTGACCATCTTTTGAGTCAACCTAGTCAATGGTGAGGCTATGAATGAAAATCCTTCCATGAACCGTCTGTAATAGCCCGCTAAACCTAAGAAACATTTGATATCTGTAGCAGAGGTAGGTCTGGGCCATTATTTCACTGCTTCTATTTTCTGGGAATCTACTCGAATTCATTCACTAGACACAATATGCCCAAGGAAATCAACTGATTGTAACCAAAACTCGCACTTGTTAAATTTTGCAAATAACTGGCGATCTTTGAGAGTTTGCAGAACAATTCTCAAATGACTCGCATTTTCTTCCTCATTCCTAGAGTAAATGAGGATATCATCAATAAAGACGATAACGAACAAGTCTAAGTATTGCTTGAACACTCTGTTCATCAAATCCATGAAAGTTGTAGGAGCATTGGTTAGTCCAAATGACATAACTACAAATTTGTAATGACCATACCAAGTTCTGAAGGTTGTCTTCGTTATGTCACTATCCCTGACTCTAAGTTGATGATAACCTGATCTGAGGTCTATATTTGAGAAATGACTAGCACCCTAAAGTTGGCCGAACAAGTCATCAATCCAGGGGATGGGATACTTATTCTTGATTGTGACTTTGTTCAACTACCTATAGCCAATGCACATTCTGAGAGAACCATCTTTCTTCTTTATGAACAACATTGGTGCACCCCATGGCGAAATACTAGGTCTGATGAAGCCCTTATCTAGAAGGTCTTTCAACTGCTCTTTCAATTCCTTAAGCTCAGCTGGAGCCATTATGTAAGGAGGAATAGAGATAGGCTGGGTATCTAGAATGAGATCAATTCCAAAGTCGATTTCCTTATTGGGAGGGACTCCGGGAAGATCTTCTGGAAACACTTCTGGAAACTCATTAACCATAGGAACTGACTCAAGAGCTAGGGTTTCAGAGCTTGAATCCTTAATCCAAACTATATGATAGAGATAATCTTTCTTGCCTTAAGGTAAGAAATGAATCGACCTATAGGCGCTAAGCTACTACCCTTCCATTCTAAGATTGGTTCGTTTGGAAATTGAAAACAAACAATCCTAGTTCTACAATCGACTAAGGCATAACATGAATGCAACCAATCCATGCCGAGAATGACATCGAAGTCTACCATTTCCAACTTTACAAGATCTGCTGAGGTGACTTTCTAAGAGACTGTGACAAGGCGATTTCTATATACCTGTCTAGCTATAACTGGGTCACCGACTGGAGTAGAGACTGAGAAGGGTTCTGAGAGAGTTTCTTGACTAACATTGAAGTTGACTGCTATATAAGGAGTTACAAAAGACAAAGTAGTCCCTGTTGTCTTTCCACTGGGTGAACCATATGTGAGCCACATCCTTAAGCTGGTAGGATGCCAACTCAACCCTACCATTACCAGTCACTTGCATCACTCCAAAGATTTTCTTAACCTTATCAATGAAATTTTTTGGGTCTTCACCAACTTGTGACCCTTAAACTCAGGCGGATTCATCCTTAAAAAAAATCTCAAACTCTAGCTACCACTAATCCACCATTTCTATTAGTAGGAACTGGAACCTGTTGATTGTTCTGGTTGGTCATACTCTGAGCCAATAGTTGGATCGCATTTTGAAACTCTTCATTCTTAACCTCATGGTCTGGGACTAGAGGAATTGCGTTAGCATTCCTGACATTCGCATTCCCGACGTTAGCTCTACGAGGAGGTATGATCTTAAGCGCATAACGATGGATTAGAAAGGAGATCATACCAACACACCATAGGAATAACAAAGAGAGTGAAGTTTTCCTAAAACACCTCGTAGCCTCCCTCTCATTAGATGTGGTACACTTCACACCAATGAAAAGAACTCTACTTAGTGCGGCTTTTCAGACATCCTAGGACACTTAAACCTAATGCTCTGATACCAAGTTTGTCACGCCCCGAGACTACCCCCGAAATGCGGACACGGGACCTAGGACCATAATTGATCACAAGCTAACCCTGTTGGTCTGATCTTGAGTATACTAAAGATAATAAAGTGGTGTGGAAGCTAAATCATAAATAAAATTAAAAGGATGGGGAATACACATATACTATAACTGAGATAAATGAAAATTGATGAGTTTAATACAAAGAAGATATTAACTCAATACTAAGTTGAATATATCTATGTCTGAAAATAGCCTCTAACTGACTAGAAATGTTGGGACAGGCCCCAGCTAAGTCTAGCAAAACTAAAACTAAAGGACCAAAATATTACTGAAAAGAGACTCATGACTATTGTCCTCGGAGAATGAGGACTCACCACTGATTCTGCTGAACTGCAGATCATGAACCGATCTAAGCGTGATCTGGATGCTAAGAACCTGAACCTACATCACGAGAAGATATAGTGCACGTATGCGTCAGTACTTGAAAGGTAATGAGCATGCAGGATAAAATAAAGTCGAAATAACATATAACTGAACAAACAAAATAAGCAATGACATAATCTGAACGTGATATAGATACTGAATGCTGAGATAACTGAATGCAGTGACCAATTTATAACATGTGACCAATTTATAACATGCTGAAATTGAATACTGACTATACTGATAAATGGTCAGTGCAATAGAATCTGACTGAACTGTGGGAGCTACTAATAATCGATAATAAAACCACATGAGCTAAATGTGGAGTCCGATGTATACTCCCCATCGAGAGGACCCAATACACCTGGCCAAAGGTGTAGAGGCATGCTGGCATGATCACTAACTGATATTGCCCACAGAGGGGACTTACACCTACGTGGCTCGTAGTTCTTGGACTATATGGGTACGCTGAACCCTAGTCCAATTCGGTACTATGCTACTCCCAATAGATTAAGTGATTAACACATTATGACTGGATTTCTGTAATAGTAGATAGGTCAAAACTGAACATGCAAAACTGAGAATGCAACAATTAATCTGATAATAATGCATTCATAAACTGAGGCATGTATAACTGAGTACTGACATATCTGACCTAGCATGTGTAATTCAAGAACTAAAGAAATACATAGCTAGGGTTCTGAAATTCATGCAATAAACTGAGCAATAACATGATAATCTAATTTGGAACATTTAAATAACTAATTCATGATGATCTGTTGAAATTCTAGAAACCCTAGGTCTGTTCATAATCATGGAATCAAGAATCTGACTGAATTCTAGGGACCTAATGGGCGAAAGGAACCCACTAGTGAAATCCCACATACCTGGTGATGAATTTCACGGAGAAATCCTTTGATTTCTGGGCTGGAACTAAAGAAAACTTGATGCGTTCTTGAACTAGGGTTGTTGACTTCTTTCTCCTCTTAGCGTTCTAATTTTCTAAGTTTTGATTAATGATTTGACTTAGGTAAGTTTTAGTTATGTTTCTTGGCTTAAACTGACTAAAACATCATAATTTAGGGTCTAAACGACATAGCTTAAGGGTCCAACGAAATAGGAAAAGGACCAAAACAACCCTAACTTAATTCTAGCGAAGCCCATCCACGGAAGGAACGATGGTCCGTCGGTCAAGTCTGTCCGATAGGTCTTCACTAAAACAACATGACTTTTTACTCGAAGGTCGGAATTTAGAAAACTTGGTGGCGTTGGAAAGAGGATTCAATTATCTATCATATCATAGGTCTTGGGACACATAATACATTTCTTGCTAAGAGTTTGAATATTTGAAGTTGACCCAATCAATAATTTTTCTCTAACTGGCTGTTGACCATCATCTACGGTCGAACCTATGGACCGTGAATTGAACGCGGTCCGTACTGGTCGATCGTAGTTCGTGTCAGAGGCTGAGTAAAGGAGTCTTGATCTACGGACACAGACCAAGAACCGTTGTGACATCCGACTATTTGAAATAACTATAAAGAGGCTTAGAATTGAAAATAGTCATTTTTGGAAAGAATTTAAAAATCTGGAAATTTGGTTAAGTGTGGAAAAAAATGAGTTTTTGGCCAACTTTGAATAGTCATAACTCCTAGCTCAGGATGATTTAGGTGTAGTTCCAGTTATGTTTGCAAAGCTTGTGGAATGATCTTTCCAACGCCGGCGAGTTTGCTCGATTCCGAGTTCGTATGAGTGAGTTATGCCCTTTGGAAGTTGGGCTGTTAGCACAGGGCAGTTCACTCAAAATTTGTAAGGATATTTTGGTCTTTTCCCTAAATTATTCTTTTGGTTATTTAAAGGGTCCAAGCTGATTTTTAGATCAGTTTTTCCCTTTTTAAAAGAGTGAGAGTGAGGGTTAGGGTTCTTGAGAGAAGAGGAGAAGGAGAAGAAGAAGCAAGGTTCGTAGAGATCGTCGTGGATTTCGTCGGGGGTGATCCCTATTAAGGTATGTGAGATCATAGTGTTGGTTTGGCTCATTCCCCCACACGCCAAACACTTTTTAATTCCGAGAAAAGATTGGTTGTGTTGTTGAATTTTTGTGGTTGTTCTTGTTGAAGTTTGTGGTTGTGTTGGTTGAAGTTTGTGGTTGTGTTGTTGAAGTTTATTGTTGGTTTGGTGCATGTTCCCGGATGGAATTTTGAGTTGAATCTATTGTATATTGAGGGTTTTAATGATTCTAAGTGATTTGGGTAAGAAACCATTCAATTTTAGGCGAAATAGGGTGAGAAAACGAGAAAATAAACTTGCTGAAATTTCTGGGTTGGGGGCCTGGCGCGTTGCGCCTGCCAGAGCGCCCCAAACCCACCTCTGAAGTTTAGGGGCTGGCGCCCCGCGCTACCCATAGTGCTAGGGTCACCATCCCCATCCAGTTTGTCGTCGGTTGCCCTGTTTGAGTTCATTTAAAGTGCACCTTCACTCCTTTTCGATTCTAACTACTCTAAGCTACTTCTAAACACCTAAAAGTCATTCCTAACATGATCATAATCTTGAATTCATAATTCAAATTCAAGGTAGAGTTGAGAGCTATGTTTTGAGAATTCTTTCGAATATTCTAAGAAAATCCCTTTGAGTCATTTTGAGGAGTCTTCTACAATTTCTAGTAACTTGTTTCAAGACTCGAGCAAGTAAGTAAGAGAATGACAAGTGTCGTATACATGCGTTCCATGTAGCTTGTACACCTTCGAGTCAAGTCGTTCATACCCATAATTCGACATGAACCATATTTTAAGAAGTCTTTTACAAATGTTTAAACCTTGTTTGAAGACTTAAGCTTAGAAGTTAAGCAAGTCTTTAAAGTTTTTCAAGAGTCTTTAGTGAACGTTTTAACTTCATTTTAAGGCTCAAGTTCCAAGTTAAGTATAGAGTTCCAAGTTAAGTATAGAGTTCCAAGTTAAGTATAATGTTTCAAGTTAAGTAAAGAGTATAGAATTTCAAGTTAAGCCACGAGTAAAAAGTCAAGTTCATTTCTCAAAAGTTATTAGGGAACTAAGTATTCCCAAAGAAGTTTATAAATGTTTTCACATTTAAGATGAGAGGAAATTGAGATTTCCAAAAGAGTTTTGAAAAGTTTGAGTACTATCTCTTTTTGAGAAAAGATGAGTTTTGCGAAAGAGTTTCTAAAACATGATTAGTATGACAAATTGAGTATGTCATCAATGTTTAAACAGTATGGTCTCTAGATATACCATCAATGTTTAAGCAGTATAAATATCCCGAGTCATTAATGATCATATTAAAAATATGGTTTTGAGATGTTCCTTCTAGAAAGAGTTTTTAAGAGCCTTTGGGCTAAGTTTTGAGTAATTATCTCAACTAAAGAAAGATGTGTTTAAAACACTTATGAGCTAAAGTATTTTTTGGAGTAGTCTTGAGCACCGAATTGGGGACACGAGTTCATATTAACTCAATTCTTCATAAGAACCATGTAGCCAACATGGGGTTTAACGGGTCATACTTTTTAGATGATCCCGTAATTTAAGCTAGTGGATCCACTTAGTAAAGTTAGCTTCCTATATCACGGCAAGGTATAGGATGGTCCTTGGGCAACGTGAGGTAAAATGTTATATCTCTACTTAAGCATGTAGTGGTGGCTGTCGGTTAGAGAACTCCCACAGTAGAAATTGCATGGTTCCTCGAGGGGTTCTACTTAGTATGGATGGGGGTATGGGACTTCGTTCATACATTGCACAAGTAGACTTTGAGAGGAAGCATGGTATTTTTATGATATTATAAATATGATTTTGACGTCATGTTTTAAATAGTTTTACAAAGCTTTATATATATTGCATGTGTCTTATTGCTTTATATTGAGTTCAGTTATTCTTGAGTTGAACAGAGCCAAGGTAAGTTCTCTTTTGTATCCCTTTCAAGCTTAAGTTGTTGTTTAGCTGTCCAGCTCGCATACTCGTACATTTCATGTACTGATGCCAGTTGGCCTGCATCTTATTATGATGAAGACACGGGTACCCAGGATCAGCATCCAGTACGCCGTTAATCCAGCTGAGCACTCCAGAGTCAGTGGTGAGCCTCCTTGCTTTCCGGAGGACTCAATTAATTTGTGTTCTTAGTTTTGTTTTATTAAGGTGTTGCGGGGTCTGTCCCAACATCCATCTCAGTATTTTAGAGGCTTCATAGACAGTCAGTCAGTTAGTTTGACTCTCTCTTTTGTGTATATGTATAAATATTCTATTTTGAGACTCGAGTTGCCTTTTTGGCCAGATTTGTATCATTTAAGTTGTCTTATGACCTTTCATTGTATTGAGTTATTCGGTTGAGTTAGGTTTCCGCTGAGTTAAGAAAGCCAGGCCAAGGGTTTGCTTGGGGCCAGCAATGGTCTCCGAGTGCCGGTCCTGCCTAGGGTGTAGGCTCGGGGCGTGACAACCGTGGTCTGACCTACAGACTGTTGGTCGAGACTTAGCCGATTATCTTAGTTGGGTTTGGGGAGGGGTTGCAGTGGTGAACCACGGACCACCAGCATGGTCCGTGGTCTGACCTACGGTCTGTGGATAGCAACTGTGGGTTGCACCTGCAATTTCTCAAAATCTGTATTTTGGTCTATCTAGGATACGGGGTGTTCGAGCGACGCGGACTTGGGCGCAAATATTTGCCAGATCTTTTCTTCCTCTCCCAAACTCGATTCGACTCATGCCCACTTCAGCATATTATCATTGAGAATTATTTCATGTAATAACTATAATGACCCGTTGGTCATTTTTGGAAATTTACCATTTTTTCCCTCCCGATATTGACCCTGAGTAACTTTTTATTGAATTTTAAAAGTTGGTTTCAAACTTTGAGCAAAAACTTGTGAATTTTGTAAGATTTGAGTTTGTAAGGCTAAAGTTGTTAAAAAGTGGTTTTCAGTGTCTTTTGGAGTTTCGAGTGTCATAATGGAATTCTGTCGATTTCATTAGTCCCAAAATGTGAAGATATATATCTTAAAGAGTTGAAGATTTCAGATTCAGAGTCTTTTTGAGGATTTGAGATCCTTAGTTAGAAATTTGTGATATTTTAACCTTTGTATTGACTTTGGTCAACATTTGGGTTTCGGATGTGGAGACTGGAATTTTGAGAGCTCTGTTGGATACAAGGATGATTTTATGCCTAATATTTGTCTTGGTTAAATTTTCAGAGGTCCCAAGCTTGATTTAGCCTTTTTAGGCATTGTGATAGTTTTTTGTGACTTTCACGAGTTTCAGGTTAAGGATACATCAGACTCATGTTTCAATGATTCCATTGAGTCTGAAACGTCAGATATAGGCAAATTACATATATGCTTTGTGTGTGGGGGATTCCAAATGAATCTCGAGAGGTCTTTCGATGTTTTGACTATTGGTTGTGTTTCTGGTGCTGCAGGTCTCGCAATCGCAATGGTCGCATTAGCATAGACCTGCTCGCAATCGCGAAAGTAGCCATTGTCTATGCCCTCACTTTCATGATGGAGGTGTCACGATCGCGACCTTCACTTATGCGAAGATCGATTTGCAATGGTCGAGATTTTAGCAGAGTTTACTTTTGCGAACCCATGGTCGTTTTTGTGGCATCAAAGGGGACTTTTGACCTGCAAATTTTGGGGTTTAATCCCCATTTTTCATTTTTGAGCTTGGCAAAACGCTTGAAGGCTATTTTGAAGAGATTTCATGTGCTAAATATTTTAGGTAAGCTTTTGAGACCCTAAAACTTCATTTCCCTTTGATCATTTATAAATTTTAATATCAAAACTTGAGATTTTGATTGGCAAATGGCAAGGATTTTCAAGGACTTGAGTTCTAAACTAAAATGGTGATTTTGAATTTATTTTAGTTCCTTTTCAAAATGGTTTTCGCCAATGAGTTTCAAATGCCTTTGGTAACATCTTCAAGTAAAGATTTTCATATTCAAACCTCATTTTCGGAATGTGGTTTTTGAGTAAATGAATTATTTTTCAAGGAGTGTGATATGGGTATTGTTATATTTAGAATATTATTGTGATTACTTAATTGAATTAGGTTATGTGGCTTTCGACGTTGTTTGGAAGGGAAAGTCTCAAGTTGTGAATTGAACGAACTTCAAAGTACAACCAGCTTAAGCTGGTTTTCCATCGATTTTTTAGTGTTCGGCCATTTTTAGCAAAGTCTAAAGGACATATTTGTTGCCGATTTTGGGTTCTGATGGAAGATACTGCTGAGGTTATACACCAAGTACACACGTGATTCTGCTCTGGCAGAAGTGCACGCGCAATTCAGCTCTGGAAAAACTCCTTGAGGTCCAGATAGAGATGAAGTTTATAGTCAACCTTTGCCTCTCAGATAGCTTTCTTTTCCAACACTTCTATGTGGAGATAGATGTAATATTAATATGATTGATAGTAGATTGAATTGAGGCAAGTGATCTCCTAAACCTTGTAAATATAGTAGAATCGTGTATTTCTCTTCATTGTGTGTGATGGGTAGTAATGGGAATGAGGTGATGGGTTCAATGTTCCACTTGATTAATCTTAATCAATAAAAAGAGGATTAATGAAAAGGCAACATGTGGACCATGATGTTTTGTGAATTGCCTTATGGTGTGAATTTGCTTATGTGCACGGATTGTTATACACCGCGATGAGATATATAACATAAAGCCGAAGTGAAATGGTTACGGTAAATTCTATGATATAGAGTCAAAGGGAAATGGTTTTATCTAGTTGAATGATATATAGCCGAAGGAAAATTGTTCTGGCTAGTGATATTATGCCGAAGGGAAAAGGTTCATGCAGGTGATATGATATAAATTTGAAGGAATATGGTTATAGCTAGTGATGTGATATAAAGCAGATGAGAAATGGTTCCAGGTAGTGATATTGTGCCGGAGGGAAATGGTTCTTGCAAGAGTTGACTATTATGATTTGATGCATTTCATATTTGTGATTGATCTACTTATTACGTGTGATTGATCTACTTGTTACTTGTGATTGATCTACTTGTTACTTGTGATTGGCATACTTGATGCACGTTGGTCGTTGAACTATGACTACTGAACTATGTGATTAAGCCTTGTAAACTATGTATTGTAGCACTGTTAGATTGGGCTGACTTCTATGAAGGTTGTATGTCACGACCCAAGGTAGCCCCTAGGCGTAACACGGCGTACAGGACCCCAAAAGGCCCCATACAAGCCACTTATCATTCATCATACAAGATAATAGAATAAAAGAGATTAAGAAAAACATTTCAAGTCTAAAATTTTATCAA
This sequence comes from Solanum stenotomum, assembly GCF_019186545.1. NCBI lineage: Eukaryota > Viridiplantae > Streptophyta > Magnoliopsida > Solanales > Solanaceae > Solanum > Solanum stenotomum. The sequence goes on along the minus strand of NC_064285.1, from coordinate 46,766,765 downwards.
ATAAATCGGAAGTCTAAACATCGTCTCAAAGTCATCTAGTACATAAGAATGAATCTGGGCGTAGCTCGTACATCATGTTCCAACACTAAAAATAAGGAAAGATTGAAAACAATAAATGTCCTCAAAGCATGAAGACTCACCAAAGCTCATAATCTCCTCAAAGAACTCTAGCCACGAAACTGGGAATCCTCATTGTCATACCTACATTTGGGGAAATGTAGGGAAGATTATGCGTTAGTGCAAATATGTACCAAGTATGATAGCCATGCATAAAAACATATAAAGACATGCTAAAAAAGGACTTTTTCATAAGCATGCGATGATCAAGCTAAAACATGAATCTTGAATGTTAGAAAACATAAGTCGTAAAACATGATCAATGCAAGTGAACATATCTTAAAACATACGTAAGATACTTCTTAAAGTAACCTTAGTTCCTCTTAGTTTTCTTGTGGGATGTAGCCTTAATTGACATATAAGACCATGTGAGCTACCAACATGGAATCTGGTGTATCCCACACCGAAAAGGGGTATCCTACTTTCGAAGGTAACCATGAACTTCTAGCGTATGTGGATCCACTAGCTAATGTCTATCAAGACAATCCTATGTTGGCACATAGTTTATGGACATGGGTAATTACCAATTGTCCACTTGGTACTAAGCTTAACTTCCACATAATAGTTCTTAATCATATTCATCTTAGCTCTTAAAGGAACATGGGTAATCACAGCTTCTTGTCCTTACATCATGTGACATGGGTAATCGCATCTTGTCTTTATATTAGAGATCATGGGTAATCGCCTCTTGCCTCAACATTAGAATATCTCTTTAACATTGATTTTATGTGAGAAGACCTTTCAACCCTAAGAACCCTTATTATGTGAGAAAACCTTTCACAATCATGCTTTCAGGTGTATATGAGAAATCCTTTCAACAATAACAACATCATTGATACTTCATTCTCAAAGCATCCTTAAAACATTTACATAGATTTCATGAGAACATGTTTGATTTCATAAATTCTTCCTTCATAATCCAAAATCCACATCACATAGTCATAAGTCATAACTTGGAAAAACATGGGAATTACATGAGTTCATCGAGATCTTCGTAAAAACATGAGATTAACTCAATTCATGCATAAGAGATCATAAATTAATCAATTAAATCAATAATTAAGAGAACCCATAAAATAGAAGAAAAACCCTATCTCAATTGGAGATTTCTAACTTTGAAAATTGGAGAAGATGGGAACTCCATGGTGGAAAGGGCTTCATGGATTCAAACCGGCATACATCAATACCAATTTCTTAACTTCAACGGTGGAATTGGAGACTAGACTTGAAACCCTAGTTTGGACCCTTCTTCTTCAAGCTTTCTAGAGAGAGAAATATTTGAGAGGAAGACTTTGTTCTTCTTTAATAAATTTGAGAGTGATTTCAATTGGGAATTTTGGGGTTAAAAACGCTTATATAGGGGTTTTGGTGAAGGGTAAATTGACATAGTATTAGGATAGAGTAATTAGGAAAATACCCAAATGCCCCTAAAAATGTAATTGTCGACACCAACGATGGCCAGACCCTGGTCTGTTAGTTAGACCACGGACCATCCTATTAGGGCGTAGTTTAGGATCATACGCTAGAATTTGAGGCCTTGATCGATGGGCCTCATCCACGGACCATGGGTCCAACGACGGCCTATTGGTCCCGACCGTGGATCTTGGTTTTTGATCCCTAATTTTCTCTTAAGTATGGGGCACCTACGAGACCTACCTATGACGCATGCATTGGACAACAGACCGTCCTGGTGAACCATTGAAAACACATAAAACTTGACATTTGGAAAAAAACTAACTGGCCAACCACGGACCTGACCTACGGTCTGTGGGTCATTCCATGGGTCGTGGATGGCACCGTCGAACTGGCACCAGATTTCTGAAAATTGAAATTTTTTTTGTCTTTTCGAATCTGAGGTGTTACATTATCTCCCCCTTGGGATCATTCGTTCTCAAATGATATTCAAGACATCATAAGGAAGGTAGGAAATCAAACCTAATATCCCAACATGCATGCAATTACATAAATGCACATATCCGAGGAAGAAACATCAACTCCAAGCTAAAGCATGTTCAAAACAACATACCATGAAGTCTATATGCAACTCATACTCAAATTCACATAAACATGTAGAAATCAACCAAGTTGACTCATTTTCTCAAAACTTAAGTTTTTTCGTGAACATGCATAAATGAGGAAATCATGGGAATATCTAAGACATATGACACCAAAAGAGTTAACGATGAGGAACTCAATACCTCAAGCTAGAGTAGGGGTAGAAGGAAAGAGATGAGGATAACGGGACATCAAATTGGTCTCGGCCTCCAAAGTAGCACCTTCAACTAACTCATTCCTCAACAAAACTTTTACGGAAGACTCTTCTTTATTTCTCAATTTCTTGACTTGCTAGTCTAAAATCTTAACCGGGACTTCCTCATAAGAAAGATTCTCCTTAACTCCCAAACCTTCTAAGGGAACTATAGATGTCGGATCACCAACACATTTCTTCAACATTGAGACATGGAAAACTGGATGCATCGATGCCAATTCATTAGGCAATTCAAGTTCATAAGCAACCTTACAAATACGCTGCAAAATATGATATGGGCCTACATAACAGGGACTAAGCTTCCCTTTCTTACCAAAACTCATTACACCCATCATGGATGAAATTTTCAAACAAACCCAATCATTCACATCAAATTAAATTTCTCTTCTCCTTACATCGGCATATGACTTTTGCCGACTTTGGGCCGTTTTCAACCTTTTTCTAATAAGTCAAACTTTCTCCATAACATTATGTACCAACTCGAGGCCTATCAAAGCGACTTCACCTGCTTCAAACCAAATTATAGGAGATCTACACCTCTAACCATATAATGCCTTAAATGGAGCCATACCAATGCTTGACTGATAGTTATTCTTGTAGGCAAACTCAATCAAAACCAGATGATCATCCCAATTAGCCTTGAAATCAATCACACAAGCTCTCAACATATCTTCCAAAGTCAAGATAGTACGCTCCGCTTGCCCATCGGTTAGAGGATAAAATGTCGTACTAAACTTAACACGAGTACCAAGACCTTTTGAAAATATTTCCAAAACTAAGAAGTGAATTGGGTACCACGATAGGAGATAATGGATAAAGGCACTCCATGAAACTTTATCATTTCCCCAGGTACAACTTAGCATAGTCCTCTGCCGAATAAGAAACCTTGACGGGGATGAAATGAGCCAATTTCGTCATTTGATCTACTATAATCCAAATCGAGTAATGTTGTCGCCGGGTGCAAGACAAACAAACAATGAAGTCCATATTCAGATCTTCGCACTTCCAAGTAGGAATGCTAACGTCTTGAGATAAACCTCCCAGTTTCTGATGCTCAACTTTCACTTGTTGACAATTGGGACTCTTAGCCAAAAATTCCGCAATATCTTTATTCATCCCATTCCACCAATAGATCTCCCACAAATCATGGTGCACCTTAATGGCTCCCGGGTGAATGTAATATCAAGAAATATGGGCTTCTGCTAATGTTTTCTCTCTCAAGTCATCTCTATTGGGAACACACTATAATAACCCTCAAAATGAAGTAGGATAAAGTAGAGCCTCACATGGGTTTTATTCATTAATAACTTGTTAAAATAATGAAGAATAACCTTTTTAGTCAGTTTTAAAGAGTTTGGAAGTCAAACATCAAGGGACGACCAAGACATTCGGAAACTAGTCTTTTGCGTGTTGGTGTGTTCTAGTATGTTGTTCATGTTTTTATGTGTTGTTTGGAGTCTAAAATCAGTGGAGGTGACCCTAGTGTCTTAATAAATGTTTTTAGGGTCAAAATGTTTGGGTATGAATCCCCGAGGAGGACCCCAACCCTTGGCCAAAGAAGCTGCCAAGGCAGCTTGAAGTTGTTCATAGAGGGAAGCATGTCCACGTCGCGGACTAGATCCACCAAGAGCCAAAAGTTTGGTCCACGTCGCGGACATGTCGCAGACTCTACTGTCTCAAAATTTAATTTATGAAACTTGTGGGAACACCTCCGCGTCGCAAACTTGTTTCCCGACGAAATCTGCAAAAATAAAACTCAAGTTTGACTTGTTTAAAAGGTCCAACTAAGTGAGGGGTAGTTTGGGTACTTTGGGGAATTATTATAAATAGTTATTCTACCTATATTAGGGTATTTTAAGTTGGTTAAAACTCCAAAACCTAAAATTAGACCCCATTCTTCAAATTGACCCTTCCTTCTCAAAATAGATTCTCTCAAAAACTCCATTGAAGACCTTGATGAAGCTCAAGCTAGAAGATGGATTTTCAACTGATTTATTTTTCAATTTCATGGGTCTTCAATAATTAAGGTATGGTAACTCTTGATTCTTGAATAACCTCCCATTCAAGGAGTTCTATCAAAGATTTTCAAAAGTGATTCAAAGACCAAAAATTCCCAATTTTCAATCTAAACATGGGTCCTTTGTCAAACGAGTTTCTAAATTATTCTATTGATGAATTAATGTGGAATTAAGGTTTTTAAGATAGTTTTCAAAGGAATTCTTGAAGAACCCATGATCCCCAAATTCTCGAAAATTGGCCTATGATGTGGGTCTTTGTGAATATGATCTATATTGGTGAAATTATGTTTATATTAGATTGTATTGATGTTTACTATGATTATCTATACTTATTCATGTTGAATTGTTGGTATATTGATGAGTTGAGAATTATGGCCTTATGGCCAAAGTTATGGGTTGATCCCTTTGTTTATAGAATTGTACTTAGATTATGTTTATGTTATTGAATTACATTGTTGATTCCTATTGCTACCTATGTCAATTGATTATGAATTGTTGAGGATTGATCCATGGTGATCATGGCTTGGAGAATTGGTAAGTTGACTTAACTTCTAGTCTATAGTATAAGAATTTATGTTGTGTGGTTTGGTCCACTTATGGTGGCGGTGTTTAGTTCTTGTCTATCTATGCATGTTGAGATCATGGCCTTGAAGGAAATAGATGTGAAGTGAATTGATGATTATGATGCATATGTTTATGAAGTTGTGCTATGAAGGTTATGTATGAAATCCTCAATGCTAGCACGATGTTTAAAGTGTGTTGTTGATGAGGAGTATAATGTGAATGATAATGTTAGGGATACGGTGTGGTCTACATGATTGATTATGTTAAGCAATATTGTGGAATGACCTCTACCTATATGACCCCTATATGAATGTTTGATCATATACAAGTTAGGAGTACCTATTCAATGTTGAATATGTCCTTGTCTCCTATGATGAAGTGTGGGTGTGTGGTCTAGAATCTCTAAAGGCTTTATATGTGAATTGCTTATTATTTGAGGACATTGTGAATGTGTTGTGATCCCTTGAAGGGAAGTGCACTCAATGTCAATGTTATTGCTATTATGTCACTATGAGGACCAATATGCGCACACACACTCTACGTGTATAGCTATGAATATGATGTGTTATGGTGTCTATTGAAAGGTTAACTCTTATATGCATCCCTACATCTTATTATGCATGCAAAGTGTATGATTAGCAAGGTATGAATATGTGTTGTATAAAGGTGTTTATGTGAAAGGCTTTCTCACATATGTACACACATATGAATGAACGAATAATGTTATGAAAATCTAGTGAAAGTGAGTCTCTTGAAAGGTTTCATCAATTGTAGTCTAAACTAGACTATGTTATGAATATGGTATGACTATGTGAAAGGTCATTCTCACATAATGTAGGTTCTATGATGAAAGGTCATTCTCATCTTAGAAACCTTTGAGCTATATGATATGAGGGATTAAGTCCCTAAAGCCCATTTTATGAACTAAAGTTAAATAGAGGCTTAAAGATGTTTTAAAAGGGAGTTGGAGCTTAGCACCGAGTGAACATGAAAAATGAGAGTAGGGGCTTCACGTTTAGCAAGTCCAGTTTCCCACAAGAGAACCTTCACGTTTAGCAAGTTCGGGTTCCCAACATAGATATTGTCTCATGAGATAGAAACGTCCACGCTTAGTAAGTCAAGGTTTTCTAGTAGCAATCTCCTTGTTCCATAACTACGTACCCCCGTAGGTCTTAGCTTAGTGGATCCACTAGATAGCTATTATGTATGTAGGTCGTACTTTAGCAAGTAGTACCCTCTCTTTTCGGTGTGGGAGTAGAACACCGGATTCCATGTAGCTCACATGGTCTATGTTGGTTATGGCAATGTCTCCCGAAAGTTAAGAAATGAACTAAGATAAGAATATGAACTCTAGTCATGATTTCTTGAAGAGTTACTTAGTGTAGGTAGGACTATGGACCCTACTTATGCATTGAACAAGTGGACTCTAAGGGAGGTTATGATTAGGCTCTTTATGTAATGAAGATTATGGTCTATGTATGTTAATATGAAAGCTTGTTAAGGTTGACTTTACTTATGTCAAGACATGAAGTATGATTATGCATGTGAATTACACTTATGACTTCTTAATGGGTTTGCTTAGTATATGTGGGGGTATGGGACTCCATGTGTACATTGCACAAGTGAGCTTGTGAAGGGGTTGTGAGGGTGGTTTACTATGATATGAACTAAATGGGTTATGACTAATGATTTAGTAAATGAATGAGTCCTTATATGATGTTATGAAGTATGTTGGTCTTATGTCTAATGTTAAATGAAGATGTTATGACTTGTTGAATATGATGTGCCTATTCTATGGTGGCTTCCTAGGAATACTTGGTGGGAGTAGTATTATTTGATGCTACTTGCACATTGCACTAGTGTGACTTGGGGGTTGTCTTAGGTGATGGTTCCTATGTGAAGACTATGTCTTATGGTGTGCTTATGACTCTATGAATATATGTGGTTGGATTGATGAAGGTTATATGTAAGTTCACCCTTGGTAACCTTAAGGTGATACATTGCACCAAGTATTTCCTAAGGGTTGCTTGAGGAAAGGAGTTAAGATAAAGAGGAAGGTAATGTATTGTATGCATTGAGTGTGCCTAAAATGTTATAAGTGGCTCTATGTGCTATTATGAATGGTTTCCATGTGTATGATGATGTATGTGGTTTATATTGTGCCTATAGTACTAAATGTTCTTGAAGTTTCTCTAAAAAGGCATGATGCATGGTTTCCAACTAAATGTTCCTTTTAAGAGCATGTTTTTGCATGGTTATCATACTTAGTGCATTCTTGTACTAACACCATTCTTCTTCATCTTTTTACACCAAGTGTAGGTGGTGGTGGCTAAAGGGCCTTTCCTAGAAGTGATGAGCTTGGCTTACTATTCTCAAGTTCGGGTGTGTCCTTAAAGATTCAAGGACCTTTATGTTAAAGAGTTTCCTTCAGTTCATTGTACTAGATAGTAGTTTCTTTTGTATTGTAAGGGTTGTGACCCTCTTGTGTTGTAGTCGTATTTTAAGATGGCTACCTTGAGACGTAGTACTTCGATTTTGTATTAAAGGTTTAAATGATATGACTTTTAAGTCTTGTGTTATATCATGAAAAAGTTTTAAATTTTCCGCTATTTTTCTATGATAAATACTATGACGAATGCTAAGGGCTTGTATAAGACCTCTGAGAGGTCTAATACGCTGGTAACGGCTAGGGGGTGCTCTGGGGTCGTTACACACAGAACCGACCTTGATATCTATGTACTCCATCTCCCCCTTGGGAGAAAACCTCAACGGACTTTTTAAGCACTACTTCATTTAATTCAACCACAATCGGATCAACACCTTGCTTGGCTTTCACATCCTCCACAAAAGATGATTCTGACCAATTGTGGTGAACACCCAATCGGGCCAATGTATGAACATCTCGAACCAACTCCTTTATATCATCATTGATATGAACAACACTACCCATAGATAATCGACTAAGAGCATCCGCCACCACATTTGCTTTATCGGGGTGATAGAGAACACTCATATCATAATCCTTCAATAACTCAAGCCACCTTCTTTGGTGAAGATTTATATCCTTCTGATTAAACACATATTGCAAACTCTTGTGGTCGGTAAAAACATCGATATGAACACCATACAAATAATGTATCCATATCTTTAAGGCAAAAAAAATCGCCGCTAGTTCAAGGTCAAGGGTAGGATAATTCTTCTCATTAATCTTAAGACTTGAAACATAGGCAATAACTTCCCCATTTTGCATAAGTACACATCCTAGCCCAATTCTCGAGGCATAACAATAAACAACAAAACCATCTGTCCATTCAGTAAAGTCAACACTGGAGCGGAGTAATTCTACCCTTCAATTCCTGAAAACTCTTTCCACATGCTTCGGACCATATGAGCTTAGCCTTTTTTGAGCCAATGCTGTCAATGGAGAGGCAATCGACGAAAACCCCTCAACTAACCTTCTATAGTAACCAGCCAAACCCAATAAACTTCTAATATCTGAAGGGGATAGAGGTCTAGGCCAACTCTTAACCGCATTCATCTTCTTAGGATTTACCTCAATCCCTTACTTGAAACAATGTGACCAAGAAAAGCCACTGACCTTAACCAAAAATTGCATTTGCTAAACTTCGCAAAGAGTTGTTGGTCCTTGAGGACTTGCAACACAATCCTCAAATAATTGATGTGATCATCTTCACTTGTCAAATAAATCAATATATCATCAATGAATACAATCACAAACATGTCAAGATATTGTCTAAACACCCTATTAATCAAATCCATAAATGTCGTCGGACCATTAGTCAAGCCAAACAACATTACCAAAAATCATAATGACCGTACCGAGTTTGAAAAGTTGTCTTCAGAATGTCATCTTCTTTCACCCTCAATTGGTGATAACCCGACCAAAGGTCAATCTTGGAAAAGTAACTCGCTCCTTGAAGTTGGTCAAACAAGTCATCTATCCTTGGGAGAAGATACTTATTATTAATGATAAACTTGTTCAACTGTCGATAGTCAATACACATACGGAGCGAACCATCTTTCTTTCTAACAAACAAAACTGTACCACCCTATGGGGAGATACTCGGTCGAGTGAAACCCTTAACCAACAAATCTTTCGATTGTTTTTTCAACTCCTTTAGTTCTGTCGGAGCCATTCGGTAAGGAGTAATAGAGATAGGTTGCGTATCTGGGAGAAGGTCAATACCGAAGTCTATTTCCCTTTCGGAAGGAATAATGGGTAAATCATTTAGGAACACTTCCAAAAACTCATTAACCACAGGGACCGACTCAAGAGTAGGGGTTTCAGAATCTACATCCCTCACCCTAACTAGATGATATATGCAACCCTTAGAAATCGTCTTTCTAGCTTTAAGACAAGAGATAAACTGACCCTTAGGCATAGAATTTCCCCTTTTCCACTCTAGGACAGTCTCATTTGGAAACTGAAACTTGACTACACGAGTTCTACAATCAATAGAAGCATAACATGAATGCAACCAACCCATACCAAGGATAATATCAAAATCTAGCATATCAATCTCTACCATATCAACAAGAGTAACTCTATGGGACAAGGAAACGGGACACTTTCTATAGACCCTCTTAGCCACAATAGAATCACCAATAGGAGAAGAGACAAAAAAAGGATCTAACAACACATCCGAAAGAATATCAAACCTCATAGCCACATATGGCATCACAAAAGACAAGGTAGCACCGTGGTCAAATAAAGCATAAACATCAAGTTGAAACACTTTCAACATACCGGTAACCACATCTGGAGAACTCTCTTGATCATGATGAGTTTGAAGTGCATAAAATTTGTTTTGCTTGGGAGCATTTGGACCAGAACCACTGGGACCACATGAAGGATTAGGTTGAGCCCTTCGACGATTATCTCCATCATTCTTAGAAACTAAAGGACACTCTCTTATCTTGTGGTCCATATTACCAAATCGAGCATTGGAACCCGCTAAACACTTGCCCTTTTTCTTCCTTCAACACTCAGCACAAGTAGGCAATAAAAACCCACTACTACTTCCTCTTTGAGGCATAGGATTAGATACCCTTTCTTTGTTGAACTTAGAAGGAACATTGGAGGAACCTTGACCAGAAAACCTTGGTCAGAACATAGAACGACCATGTCCATCGAACCTTGAATGTGAGAAATTATCATTACCGGTTTTAGCCCTCTTTCCCTCCCTATACATTTTATTAAGTTTCTCATCTTCGATTTGTTGAACATGAACCATGAGACGAGAAATGTCCATGTCATTAACAATCATGACGGTACGACATTCCTTAACCACCATTTCAAAGACGCCCAAAACGAACTTACTCATCCTTGCCCTAGGATCAACAATCATAGTGGGAGCATATCGAGACAATTGTGTGAACTTTAAAGCATAATTCTTCCCACTCATACTTCCTTAATGAAGATTGATGAATTTAAGCACCTTTGCCTTCCTCATCTTAAAGGGAAAGAACCTATCAAGGAAAGCAACACTGAACTTTTCCCAATCGAGAGGATCCGCAACTTTTGGTCTCCCCTCTTTCTATTGGTTGAACCACAGTTGAGGGACACCCTTAAGTTGATAAGTGGCCAAGTCCACCTTTTCCACCGGCATCACTCCCATGATCATCAATACCTTGTACACCTCATCAATGAACACTTGAGGGTCTTTCTCAACCTTAGAACCATGAAACTTTGGGGGATTCATTCTAGTGAAGTTTCTCACTCTAGATACCGTCGTACCCATATTTGGGTTCACGTGAACCGAAACCTCCCTATTGACTTGGGTCATCATGGCTTGAGCCAATACTTGAAAATCAGCCCTAAACTCTGCATGAGTCACTTGCTCGGCCAAAGGATCGGCCAGAACTAGAGGAGCTTGAGGAGGAGCTTCTCGTTCCACATTCTCTCCCACATTCCTTCTAGCATATGCTCTTGGAGTAGCCATATCATGTAGAGCATCATATAAGGATTAGGAGAGAGATCTTATAGAGTTAAATTCTATTGCGTGACTTTAGAGTAATGAAAGAAGGGGAGTTTCCTAAACATCTTATAATCTCTCATTCATAAATGTGGTGCGCTTCACACTCATAAACAAGACTCTACTCTACATGGCTTATGAGACTTCCTAGGACCTTTCTAAACCTTGTGATCTGATTACTTAGTTTGTCACGACCCAAGGTAGCCCCTAGGCGTAACATAATGTACAGGACCCTGAGAGGCCCCATATATGCCATTTAGCATTCATTATAAAACATAATAGCATAAAAGAGATCAAGAGAAACATTTTAAGTCTAAAGTTTTATCAAAGTAAAGCGAAAGTCTAAACATCATCTCAAAGCCATCTAGTACATAAGAAACTCAAAAATAAGGAGAGACTGAGAAAAATAAATGTCTGGTCCTCGAGTCATGACGACTCACCAAAGCTCAAAATCTCATCAAAGAACTCTAGCCATGAAACTAGGAACCCTGACTATCAGACCCTACATTTGGAGAAATGTAGTCAAAAGTATGCGTTAGTACAAACATGTACCAAGTATGATATCCATGCATAAAACATATAAAGTAACGCTAAAAAGGACATTTTCATAAGCATACGATGATCAAGATAAAACATGAATCTTTAATGTTAGAAAACATAAGTCGTAAAACATGATCAATGCAAGTGAACATCATCTTAAAACATATGTAAGATACTTCTTGAAGTAACCTTATTTCCTCTTAGCTTTCTTGTGATAAGTAGCCATCACTGACATATAGGACCGTGTGAGCTACCAACATGGAATCTGGTGTCTCCCACACCGAAAGGGGGTGTCCTACTTGCCAAGGCAAGGACCATGAACTTCTAACTTATGTGTATACACTAGCTAATGTCTATCTAGACAATCCTATGTTGGCACATAGTTTATGGGACACGGTTAATCGCCACTTGTCCACTCGGTACTAAGCTTAACTTCCAATGAATAGTTCTTAATCATATTCATCTTAGATCTTAAAGGAACATGGGTAATCACCTCTTAACCTTACATCATGTGACATGGGTAATCATCTCTTATCTTTCAATTAGATAGCATGGGTAATCGACTCTTGCCTCAACATTATAATAGCTCCTTAACATTGGTTCATTTTAGGTGGAAAGACCTTTCAACCCTAAGAACCCTTATTATGTTAGAAAACCTTTCACAATCACGCTTTCATGTGTATATGAGAAATAGTTTCAACAACACAACAATAAAAACATCATTGATACTTCATTCTCAAAGCATCCTTAAAAACATTTACATAGATTTCATGATAACATGCTTGATTTCAAAAATTCTTCTTTCATAATCCAAAACCCACATCATATAGTCATAACTTGGAAAACATGGGAATTACATGGGTTCATGGGGAATCTTCATAAAAAGATGAGATTAACTCAATTCATGCATAAGAGATAGTAAATCAATCAATTAAATAAATAATTTAGAGAACCCACAACATAGAAGAAAAACCCTAACTTAGTTGGGGATTTCTAACTTTGAAAATTGGAGAAGTTGGGAACTCCATGGAGGAAAGGGCTCCATGGATTAAAACCATCGTACCTCAATGCCAATTGCTTAACTTCAATGGTGGAAATGGAGACTTGACTTGAAACCCAAGGTTGGAGCCTTTTTCTTCAACCTTTCTAGAGAGAGAAATATTTGAGAGGAAGACTTTGTTCTTCTTTTGTAAATTTGAGAGAATGATTTCAATTGGGGAATTTTGGAGTTAAAACCGCTTATATAGGTGTTTCGGTGAAGGGTAAGATGACATAGTATTAGGTTAGTTTAGTTAGGAAAAGACCCAAAAGTCCCTAAGAATATAACTCTTGACACCAAAGATGGCCAGACCCACAGTCTATTGGTGAGACCACGGACCGTCCTGTTAGGGCGTAGTTTAGGATTAGAGGCTAGAATTTGAGGCCTTGATCGATGGGCCTCATCCACGGACCATGGGTCCAACGATGGTCCATTGGTCCCGGCCTTGGATCTTGTCTTTTGATCCTTAATTTTCTCTAAGTATGGGGCTCACCTACGAGACCTAACTATGCTCGTGCTTTGCATGACGTACCATCCTGGTGATCCATTGAATAATATAGAAAACTTGACATTTGAAAAAACCTTACTGGCCAACCACGAACCTGACCTACGGTCCGTGAGTCATTCCACAGGCCGTGGATGGCACCGTTGGAACTGGCACTAGATTTCTAAAAATTGAATTTTTTCTTGTCTTTTCAAATCTGAGGTGTTACATTGTAGTTTGAGGAGGCTCCGTTGAGATGTAAAGGGTATTCATTTTCTAGCTAGATTTACTTTGTTTATCAGGTTGCTTGGTGAGTATCGTGTTGTTTATTACTTACTCATTGCTTCTATACATGTGTAGGCTTCGAGCCTGGTACCGTGTGATTTCTCTTAAACTTCTCTCATTTCAGAGGCTTGTTGAAAGGCTTGAAAGGTAGCTACTTGTCATCCCAGCAGGCCTTGTTTTTCCTTGATGTTATGCTTTGTTATATTTGGAAAACAAAGACATTGAGACTTGTTCGTATTTTTTATTTCCCCACTTTATGTATTAGTGGCTTCTACACATGACAATCAGGTTTTTGGGGTTATATTAGAATGGCTAAGTTTTCCACTTTGTACTTATTCTTGCTTATTTCCCTTTTTTCATTTTGTTGGGTTGAGGCTGACTTGTCTTGGTGGGAATAAGCAAGTGTCATCACGTTCATTTTTTTGTCATGAAAAATGGTATCAGAGTCTCAGGCTCATAGGTCTCAAGTTTGTACAAGTCAAGTCTAAGTAGAGCTTTGGGGATCGGTAGGGAGACGTGATAACACTCAACTACACTTCATCCATTTCTAAGTATGGGAGGTCGCAATCAAGTATAAACCCAACACAGATTTGAAGTCGATCCCACAGGGAGTGATACGGTAGAGAATTCAATTACGAAGTAAAAGGCATGTTGTAGTCGTTTGTAGAAGTAAACATAATTGAAACAAGTTAAAGTAAATTCCAGGGGTTGACAACTAGTGTCAAATGGCGGGATTAGAGTGAGACATTAACAACTACGAAAACAGGAGGTAATCAAGTAGAGAGGGATCCTTGGGGATGTGATTGATTAAATGCCAATTTTGGGTGATTATTATCTACTAAAAGACGTTCAATCTTTAGATGTAATAGCCATATCTCGATCAACTACCACGAATCAAGTGATTTCTCTTGAACCTCGACAAGCATAACACTATGAACATCCCAAAACCTCAATTAATCTACTCTCTCGAGCTAGATTGGTAGGTTCGAATTTAGACTCACTTTCTAAACCTGAATCAACAATAACTCAATCACTACAATTATCAATTGATAGTTTTAACCAAAAACCTCTATCTCAAGCAAGCTTCGAATACTAAGTTAGAACTGTATTTGCAACTACAATTCATAAATGAAAACTCAACTAAAAATTAAAGCCACTTAAAATCAACATTTAAATCAGTAAATACTAACACCCATAAGCTAATTACAACATTTAATCACATAAACACACCCCCAAAGGATGAGGGTTTTAGCCACAAATCATAAAAAGCAAGAAAATATTACCAACTATGTTCTCGATCAACTTGTAAACAAAATATCAAGTCTTCACAATGCTTGGAATCAGTTCAAAATCACAACCCACCTCAAAATTCTACTCAAAAACTACTAAAAACAGTGTCTAGATAAAATGTGTGGGAACTTTCGGAACTAAAATAACTCCTCTTCATCTTTTAAAAATCACATTTATACTCTTCCAGATTTTTAGCTTCAGGACAAATCGGCGGTATAAGACGAACATCACCAACCCAGTCGGCGATGTGCCAAATGTCCTCTTCCATCGCCTTCTTGAATTGACTCTTCACCATTCACCTATGGTAACTTTAGGCGATCAGTATCTACATCCCAATCCATTCAGCGGTTTGCCGAGTTGGCCCCCTCCCAGGGATGGCCTTCTGGAACTTTTGGCGAGCTGAAGGACAACTCAACGGTTCGTCGATTGGTCTTGGCGATCAACAACTTTGTTTTTTTCAACTTTTTCAGCTTTTCAGCTCCTTTTTGCCCGATAATGTCCTTGCCTTGCTCTTTTGCTTTCATTGCTGCAAATTAACATTTTAACATCAGTTTGGAGCATAAAGTAGGCATTGAGGACACTAAAACTATGAATATTAAGCCCTAAATAAGTCGAAATCCCAAACTCATCAACACCCCCAACTTAAACTTTTGCATGTCCTCAAGTAAAAACACAAGATGAATCATTTCAACAATGATGTCTACAAATATTGCTACTCAAGACTCAACATGAATGCACATGAGGTTCAATCTACCCATGCAATGTTCAATTTTGCACTACAAGTTTAAAACAGTGACTAGCAATCATCAAATAGAATTCAAGCTCACAATGCTTGCTCCAAATGCAAATTCAAGCACAAGAGTATTTGAATGCCCTCACATCAAGAATGATTCCATGCTCACAGAAAGCTCATCAAAATTTCAGAATTTTGGAATCAAAAACAACTCTCACACTCTCAGAGAAAAACACATGCATGATTTTCCCCATAGGATTGCCCGTACTTTCCGATCAACATGACATTAAGCTCAATCAAGATAACAAAGGTCTTTCAAGGCTAGTAATAGGGCTGAGGGTAAATGTATGATCATTTTTGGCTTGGTGACTTCTACCTTCATGAAGCATGGCCTACATTCTCTTTCACTCTTTTTGATTTTCTTAATCCACCTTATGTTCTTTTAAGCTTGACCATTGGATAACCCATCTCTTTTGTCCATTATACAAAATTTATTTCAACTCATCTTTTCTTTTTCGATCTTTTTCTTCTTTCACTTTTCTCTTCTTCTTTTTTATATGGAGGGGTTCCATCTATTTCAACATGATCCTTCAAGGGAAAATTTCTCAAACTTCTTGACTTTCCTCCTTTTTCACCACACCCCCAACTTAGGCTTTTGGCCTAAGTTGGCTATTCAGAATGACCAATGCTTCCTGAAGATTTTAGGTGGGAAAGAAAGTGGTCAATTGTGTTCAAGTTTCATCCAAAGAAACGGATAGGCTCAAACGGTGCCAAGCAAGGTTCACACTCTCACAAGGTAGTCACAAAGAGGTATAATGGCGATTTCGGTCTACCCTCCACAAATGGTGCCTAAGATCATCTCTATCATTTTCCTACATTATTTGATTGGACAAATAGGGCATGTTCTAGTATTATCAAGCACACATTCCAAGACAACCTCACCACACATTGCATTCAACACAATCATCAAACAAGACTCTACAATTTTAGCTAGCGTGCAACGATCATCACAGGATTCATTCAACAATCGACTTGTCATAATGAGATGCTAAGAGTTCACATATGACTTATCCAACTAAAATTTTGCTCATTGGAATCGCACACACATATCGTTCAATCAAGAGCACTATTCAAGTCATCGATATTGGTCGCAACCAACACTTAAATTTCCAAGAGAACAACCACATTCACAAACATCAAGAGGTGACAAAAAATTTAGTTCCGGTCAAAACCATCATTAACATTAAAACCAATGGATTAAAAATGAATATTCACCAATGAAATCAAGTATTCACACAATTATGAAAAAAACAATAATATCCATAAAAACAGCCCACAAGAGGTAGGTATGAATATACCTCACCCTGTCAAACTAAACTAGTAATTGTCCTCAAATGCAAATGAAATAAAAAGTCTAAACATGACACTAAAAGAGAGTCAAAATCCCCCTATCAGGCTAAGCCTGAGGTGAACTTTGCATGTCTGTGACTCACTCAGTCTGGGCATCAGTGCCCGGCTCAGCTCCATCATTTGCTCCCCTTGAGCCCACCATAGACGTATCCCTAAGAGATGCCTCCATAACACCATCTCCCCCTCCAGGTCCTCTAAATCATCATACACAACAACATCTCGAGTGTCAAGCTCCTCCTCATCAGTCTCTGGAGCCTCTAACTCTACATCATCATCATCCCTAGCAACATCTCCAATCGTAGTAGCCGGAGGAATCTCAGAGATGGTTGGAAACTCAGTGCTCGGGACCTCGAGAAGGTCCATCGTGCCTAGTAACATTGAAAGATCTGTGGATTTCAGTTCATCCACATCACGCCTCAACCCACCAATCGGCCTTCGGATACTTGAGTATCGACTAGTTCTGTAACGGCATGAAGGTGTTGTTGATAAACCCAAATCAGTATCTGGCAGCCACGTTCAGATCCTTCTTCTCTATCTGTGCTACGGAAGATAATTCGATTACGAAGTAAAAGGCGTGTTCTAGTCGTTTGTAAAAGTAAACATTATCGAAACAAGTTAAAGTAAATTTCAGGGGTTGAAAACTAGTGTCAAATGGGGGGATTAGAGTGAGTAATTAACAACTATGAAAATAGGGGGCAATCAAGTAGAGAAGGATCATTGGGAATGTGATTGATTAAATGCCAATTTCATTGTATGGTGATTATTATCTACTAAAAGACGTTGAATCTTAGTCGGTAGGCTAGGCTTTCGATTTAATATCCATTTCTCAATCAACTACAATGAATCAAGTGAGTATTCTCGAACCTCAACAAGCATAACACTATGTACAGCCCAAAACCTCAATTAATCTACTCTCTCGAGCTAGATTGGTAGGATCAAATTTAGACTCACTTTCTCAAGTTGAATCCACAATAACCCAATCACTACAATCATCAATTAATAGTTTTAATCCGAAAACCTCTTTCTCAAGCAAGCTTCGAATACTTAGTTAGAACTGTATTTGCAACTACAATTCATAAATGAAAACTCGAATAACAATTAAACCCACTTCAAATCAACATTTTAATTAGTAAATACTAACACCCATAATCTAATTAAAGCATTTAATCACATAATCACACCCCCAAAGGATGGGGGTATTAGACACACATCATAAAAAGTAAGAAAATATTACCAACTATGTTCTCCATCTGTTGGGTAACAAATTACAAGTCTTCACAATGCTTAGAATCAGTTCAAAATCAAAACTCAACATAAAATTCTATTCAAAAACTACTAAAAACAGTGTTTAGATAAAAAAAAACAGAGTTAGAATGTGAGGTAACTTTCAGGACGGGAAGAACTCATCTTCATCATTTAAAAAAATCATTTATACTCTCCCAGATTTTCAGCTTCAGGATAGATCAGTGGTTTAAGTCGATCATCGCCGATCCAGTCGGTGATGCGCCAAATGTCCTCTTCCATCGCCTTCTTAAATTGTCTCTTCACAATTCACTTTCTATAACTTTAAGCAATCGTTATTTCTATCGCCAATCCATTCGGTGGTTCACCGAGTTGCGCATTCCATCGTTGAGTTAACTATTTCCCAGGGCTGGACTTCTAGAACTTTTGGCGAGCTGAAGGACAACTCAGCGGTTTGTCGAGTGGTCTCGACGATTAACATCTTTGCTTTTCTTCAACTTTTTCAGCTTTTCCGCTCTTTTTTGCCTGATAATGTCCTTGCCTTGCTCTTTTGCTTTCGTTGCTGCAAATTAACATTTTAACATCATTTAGAGTATAAAGTAGGCATTGAGAACACTAAAACTATGAATATTAAACCCTAAAAGAGTTGAAATCCCCGACTCATCAAGTCTTTTGTTCTTATCTTTGAGAGGCAATGAGAAATGTTACGAACTTCATTTTGTTCATTCTTTCCTATCATGCGCAGTTACCTTCGCTAGATCTGAGTTACCATGTGTTATTTTGGCAGATGCCGTGAACTAGAGTTTCTATTTCTAGTGGTAGAAGGGAGGAAATCCTTGAGGTAGTTATTGAGGCCTCAGTTAGGGGTAGAGTTAGGGCTCAAGCTAAAGTTCATGCTCGTAGAGTAGCATTGGTTATAGGTTGTTCCCATAGTGCAGCACCAGCTAGAGGCAGAGATAGAGAGGTTTCTCTTGAGCCTCAGGCTGAGGTTGTTGAGGACCAGGATCCTCCAGATTTTGGAGCTCCTTTGTTTCAGGAGACTTTGTTGAGGATGTTGAGTGTGCTGGAGAACTTCTCTTAGGGTGGTGCGACAGGTACTCCCACAAGGTTCTCAGACGAGGGTAGGGTTACTGACCCCAGGTCAAAAGCAATTTCCAAGTATTCATGATCAGGTAGGTCAGGTACTTGTGGTTCCTCTACTAGTTGTTCATACATAGATTGCTTTTGAGGTTTTTCTGAAAGCGGTTGATCAAAAGTGTTGTAAGAGGTTTCAGAAGATGAAACCACCGTAGTTTCAGGGTGGTAAGAGTGAGGATTCTCATGAGTTCTTGATTTCATGCCATGAGATGCTTGAGGCAATGGGTATGGTGGATGCTCGTGGTGTTTGTTTTGTTGCACTTCCGCTTTGCAGACCCACCAGAGAGTGTTGGAGGAATTATGTGAGGTCTAGACCAGTAGGATATCCTTCGACAAAGTGGATCACATTCTCTAGTTCTCCCCAAGACCATTTCATCCCTTGGAGCGTGAAAGAGGAGAGTCGATTGATGTTTGAGAGCTTGCCTCAAGGCAGTTTATTCGTGTTTGGGTAGTAGGCTCATTATGCTAGTTATCTAGGCACGCCATGAATATTGTCCTGATGAGGTAAAGAGAGAATGCATGTTTGTGAGAGGGTTGACTTTCTCTATCAGGTCTTATGTGTTTAAACCACCCAAAGAAGGGGCTTCCCTCCGATCGATTGTGAGTACCACCAAGGAGGTAGAGCTGATAGTTATGGAGGGGTTAAGGGACCACAAGAGGGTCTAATCATCTTGTTAGTATTTTTGTGCCTCATCTAGAGGCAAAGGTTCACATAGAGGTAGTGGCTCATTTAAGCATCGTTGACCTATTCATGCATCGCTAACAGACATCCCGAGGGTCCTATGGTTTTGGCTAAGGTAGCCATGGTAGCTCATCTAGTTAGTAGCATCAACCTTCCACACCGAGGTTTTATTATAGTTGTGGGGATCCAGGTCATTTGATTCGGCAGTGTCCTTTGCAGACTCACTCAGGACCCTAACATTCAATTGCTCCAACTAGAGATTCAGCACCTCTGGCCAGCAGTCGAGGCAGAGGTCAGTCCAACAGAGGTCGAAGGACTTTTGGTAGGGGTGCTCTAGCTTGCAGAGTGGAGGTAGGGGTTCTACTCAAAGTGTAAGTGTTCGAGAGGGCTAGTGTTATGCTTTTCTATGGAGGCTGCGTTTTTTTTATATTGTGATTACAAGTATCGCCCAGTTTTCCAACAACATGTGTATACATTATTTTATCTGAGGTATACTTTCTCGTGTGTGTCTACCTCTTTTACTATTGGATTTGATATGATGTCTAATAGTATGCATGTACCTATTCATGTTTCTACACTAGTGGGTGAGTCCTTAGTAGTGGATTGAGTGTATAGGTCATGTCTTGTTTCTTTGGCTGGGTATGTTACTTGAGTAGACTTGATCATTTTGGGATGGTAGAGACTTTGATATTATTTTAGGTATGGATTGGATCTTCATGCATTATGTTATTCTTGATTTTTATTCTAAGATTGTGACCTTAGTAATGTCGGGTGTCCCGAGAGTTGAGTGACGGGTTCAGGTAGTTCTTACCCTTGCAAAGTTATCTTATTCATTCAAGCTAAGTGATTGGTTGATAGAGGGTGATTGTCTTATTTGGCCTTTGTTCGAGATACTAGTGTTGAGTCACCTCCCATGGATTTTGTGCCCATGGTTTAAGAGTTTTCAGATGTCTTTCGTACCGATCTTCCAGGTGTTCCTCTAGATAGGGATATTGATTTTGCTAATGATTGGAGCTGGGCACCAAGCCCATCTCTGTTTCTCTTTATCGCATGGCTCCAACAGAGTTGAAGGAATTGAAGGATCAGTGTTACAGGACTTGTTAAGTAAGGGGTTCATTCACCCTAGTGTTTCTCTGTGGGGTGCTCCTATGTTTTTTTGTAAGGAAGAAGGATGGAACCATGAGAATGTGTATTGATTATCGATAGTTGAACAAAGTAACAGTGAGGAACAAGTATCCTCTTCCTCGTATTGATGACTTATTTGATTAGCTTAAGGGGCATCTTTGTTTTTGAAGATTGATTTCAAGTGCGTCTATCATCAACTGAAGATTAGGGTATCAAATATCCCTAAGTGTCACGACCCAGGGGTACACCCTAGATGTAACGTGGCGTATAGGACCTCGAGAGGCCCCATACAAGCCACTTAGCATTCATAACATAAAAATTGAACATTGAGATAAAACAACATTTCAAGTCCAAAAGTTTTTATAAAAGTAAAAGCGAAAGTCTAAAACACTTTGTCTCAAGAGCCATCTAATACAATATAATGAAATTGGGCTTAGCCCATACATCATGTCCAAAACTAAAAACAAAGATAGAAACTAAAAACAATATAACTTCGTCCTCGAATGCATGAGGACTCACCAAAGCTCGAAAAATCGACCAAGCCAACCTCTAGCCACGAAACTGAGAACCCTCAATATTGAACGCTACATTAGGGGAAAATGTAGGCAAGAGTATGCATTATTACAAAACAATGTACCAAGAATGATAGCCATGCAAAATGCATTTAAAACATGCTAAAACGAATTGAGTACCACGATTAGAAATAATGGACAAGGGCACTCCATGCAACCTTACCATTTCTCTTAAGTACAACTTAGCATAATTCTCCGCCAAATAGGAAACCTTGACGAGAATGAAATGAGCCAATTTCGTTATTCGATCTACTATAACCCAAATCGAGTCATGTTGTTATCGAGTGCGTAGCAACCCTACTATGAAGTCCATATTCAAGTCCTCCCACTTCCAAGTAGAAATACCAATGTCTTGGAACAAACCTCCCGACTTCTGATGCTCAACTTTCACCTGTTGACAATTAGGACACTTAGCCATGAATTTCGTAATATCCTTTTTCATCCCATTCCACCAATAGATCTCTCGCAAATCACGGTACATCTTTGTGGCTCCCGGGTGAATGGATTATCGAGAACTATAGGCTTCTAACAAGATTTGTTCCCTCAAGTCACCCACATTAGGAACACACAAACAACCTTGGTATCTAAGAACACCATCTCCCCCTTAGGAGAAAGCCTCAACATATTTCTTAAGCACCGCTTCTTTAAATTCAACCAAAATTGGATCAATACGCTACTTGGCTTTCACATCCGCCATAAAAGATGACTCTGCACCATTGTGAATCGTAACACCACACTTGGTAGAGTCTACTAACTAAACTCTCAACCGGGTCAATCAATGAACATCTAGAACCAACACTTTTCTATCATCATCAATATGAGCCACACTACCTATAGAGAACAGACTAAGAGTATCCGCCACCACATTTGGCTTACCGGGGTGATAGAGAACACTCTTGTCATAATCCTTCAATAACTCAAGCCACCTTCTTTGGCAAAGATTTAAATCTTTTTGCTTAAACACATATTGCAAACTCTTATGGTGGGTGAAAACATCAACATGAATACCATACAAATAATGCCTCCATATCTTTAAGGCAAAAACAACCGCCGTTAATTCTAGGTCATAGGTAGGATAATTCTTCTCAAGAATCTTAAGTTGCCTTGAAGCATCGACATTGACTTTACCATTTTACATAAGCAAAGATCCCAACCCAATTCTAGAGGCATCACAATAAACCACAAATCCATCCATACCTTTCGGTAAAGTTAACACCGGAGCGGAAGTAAGTCTATCTTTCAACTTTTGGAAACTTTTCTCACAAGATTCGGACCATATGAACTTAGCCTTCTTTTGAGTCAAAGTTGTCAATAGAGATGGAATGGAAGAAAAACCGTCAACAAACCTCCTATAGTAACCGGCAAAACCCAAGAAGCTTTTAATATTCGAAGGGGTTAGAGGTCTAGGTCAACTCTTGACCGCATCCATCTTCTTAGGATCTACCTCAATACCCTTACTTGAAATGATATGACCAAGAAAAGCTACGGATCTTAACCAAAACTCACATTTGCTAAACTTTGCAAGAAACAAACTTACCCTTAGTCATAGAATTTCTCCCCTTCCACTCTAGGATAGGCTCATTTGGAAATTGAAACTTGACTACATGAGTTCTACAATCAATATAAGAGTAACAAGAGTGCATCCAATCCATACCAAAGATAACATCAAAATCTAACATATCAAGCTCTACCAAATCAACAAGAGTAACTCTATGGGATAAGGACACGCGACCTCTTTTATAGACCCTCTTAGCCACTACAGAATCACCAACAAGGGTAGAGACAGAAAATAACAACATATCCGGAAGAACATCAAACCTCATAGCCACATATGGCGTCACAAAAGACAAGGTAGCACCGGGATCAAGTAAAGCATATACATCAAGTTGGAAAACATTGAACATACCGGTAACCACATCGGGAGAACTCTCTTGTTCACCACAAGTCTGGAGGGCAATAGAATCGGTTTTCTTGGGAGCATTTGAACTCGAACCACTAGGAGGAGCTTGCTTGCCCTCTCTTCCCTTAGCTGTAAGCATTGGGAAATACCTCATCTTATGACCACTTTTACCACAACTAAAGCAACCATTTGTGTTAGCTAGACACTTACCCTCGTGCTTCTTTCCACACTTAACACAAGTAGACCTAGGCAATGAAGAACCACCACCATTCCCTCCTTGATGTTTAGGGTTAGACACTCTCTCTTTGTTGAAATTAGAAGGAGAATTGGAGGAACCTTGACCAGAAAACCCTTGTCAAAATCTAGGACAACCATGTCCATCGGACCTTGCATGTGAGAAATTACCATCATCGATTTTAGCCCTCTTTGTCTCCCTAGACCTTTCCTTAAGTTTCTCCTCTTCGATTTGTTGGGTATGAAATATAAGACGAGAGATGTCCATGTCATTGATAAGCATGGTGGTATGGCACTCTTTAACCACCATTTCAGACACACCTGAAACAAACTTACTCATCTTTGCCTTCGATCGGCAACCATTGTTGGAGAAAATTTAGACAATTGAGTAAACTTCAAACCATATTCCCTCACACTCATACTTCCTTGATAAAGGTTGATAAACTCAAGCACTTTTGCTTCACTCATCTCAAGGGGAAAGAACCTATCAAGAAAGGTAGCCTTAAACTTCTACCAATAAAGAGGACACACATCTTCCAGTCTACCTTCTTTCCATTTATTATAACATATTTGAGTGACATCCTTAAGTTAATAAGAGGCCAACTCTGCCTTTTCCACCGACGTCACTCCCATGATCATCAATACCTTCTAGATCTCATCTATGAACTCTTGATGATCTTTCTCAACCTTTGAACCATGAAACTCCGAAAGATTCATCCTTGTAAAGTCCCTCACTCTAGAAGTCATCGTGCCCACATTAGGATTCACAGGAACTACAACCTCCATGTTGGCTTGAGTCATCATGGCTTGAGAAAATACTTGAAAAGAAGCCCTAAACTTTGTTAGATACTTGTTCGTCCAAAGGATCAACCAGAGCTTGAAGAGCTTGAGGATGAGCTTCTTTTTCTGCATTGTCCCTCACATTCCTTCTAGTATACGCTCTTCGAGTAGAAATATCATGTACAACATCAGATAAGGATTAGGAGAGAGACCTTATAGAGTTAAACTCTATCGCACGACTTAAAAGTAATGAAAACAATGGAGTTTCCTAAATATCTTGTAGCCTCTCATTCATAAATGTGGTGCGCTTCACACTCATGAACAAGACTCTACTAGACGTGGATTTTGAGACATCCTAGGACCAATCTAAACCTTGTGCTCTAATTACCAAGTTTGTCACGACCCAGGGGTACACCCTAGATGTAACATGGCATATAGGACCATGAGAGGCCCCATACAGGCCTCATAGAATTCATAACATAAGAAATAGAACAATGAGATAAAACAACATTTCAAGTCCAAAAGTTTATATAAAAGTAAAGCGGAAGTGTAAAACACTATGTCGCAAGAGCCATCTAATACAATAGAAAGAAATTATCCCTAGCGCATACATCATGTCCAAAACTGAAAAGTAAGAAAATGAAAACAATATAACTCCTTCCTAGAATGCATGAGGAATCACCAAAGCTTGGGAAATCGACCAAGCCAACCTCTAGCATGAAATTGAGAACCCTCAATATCGGACCCTACATTTGGGAAAAATGTAGGCAAGAGTATGTGTTAGTACAAAACAATGTACCAAGTATGATAGCCATGCATTAAATATTTAAATTATGCTAAAATGGGACATTTCATGACATGCAATTGACCAAGCTAAAACATGATATAAGAAGGTTAGAAACATACTTCATGAAACATGCCCAATGCATGCTAATCATCTTTAAAACCTTTGAACATATATGAGATACTCCTTGAGTAATCTTAGTTCATTATTAATGTGGGGAATTAGCATTAACCGACATAGAGACCATGTGAGCTATAACATGATCCCCTGGTGTCTCCCACACCAAAAAGGGTTATCCTACTTTCCAAGGTAAGGACCATGAATGTCTAGTTTAAGTGGATCCAGTAGCTAATGTTTATCTATACAATCATCCTATGTAGCACATAGGTATGGGATGAGGAGATTGTTTCTAGAAACCTAGATTCTACTAACGGGAAGAGCTTCCATCTTAATATCCTCTCGGTGCTAAACATAAATCCCATGGAGTAATCATTTCTTACTTGTTCTCCTTATTCATTGAAGGGCATGTCATCTTTCCAATCCAAGCAAAGTTTCATTAGGATAGCTCCTTGTCTTTGATTCATTTAGGTGAGAAATCCTTTCAACCTTAGAATCCTTATTATGAGAGAAAACCTTTCACAATCATGTTTGTATATGTTTATGAGAATGTCCTTTCAACAACACAACAACAACATCATCATTGATACTTTACTCTCAAAGCATTCGTAAAACATTTACATAGGTTTCATAAAAACATGCATAAACTCATACTTTACCCTTTAAAGGTTCAAAGCCTACTTTCAATCACCACATCTAAAAATCAAGGATTAGATAGGGATTTCATCATAAATTCGTGTGATTCTATCACTTTATGCATTTGTTCATAAAACTCTTCTTTCATAACCAACAACCCACATCACATGATCATAATTTGGAAAACATGGGGTTTATATGATTTCTTAAGGGAAACATTATAAAATCATAGTATTTCATCAATTCATGCATAAGAGATCATAATTCAATCATTTAAATTAATAATCAAGAGAACCCATGGTAATTAAAGAACACCCTAACTCAATTAGGGATTTCTACCTTTGAAAATAGGAGAATTTGGGAACTACATGGATGAAAACTACATAACTCAAGTCCAAATGCTTATCTTCAATGGAGGAATTGAGACTTGCTTTGAAACCCTAGGTTGAATCCTTCTTCTTTTTCAAGTTTCTAGAGAAAGAATTATTTGGAGAATTCTTCTTTTGTGATTTTGGAAGAATGAATTAAATTGGTTGAATTTGGGGGTTAAAATGCTTATATTGGGTTCTTAGACTTAGGAAAAACAACATAGTATTAGGCTACATTAATTAGCAAAATACCGAACTACCCCTAGAAAATAACTGACAGTTCACCATCCACGGACCACTGGCGACAGACCGTGGTCAGGACGACTGGTTGTCCTGCATGACCATCATTCGTGGTGCGATACAAGATTGTGGCCTTTGAACCACAGGCCCTCAACCACGGACCGTGGTCTGACCGACGATCCGTTAGTCAGGCCGTGGTTTCCCTTTTCTGAGCCTGTTTTGGTTGCCCACCCACAGACCCTGCCTACGGTCTGTGGCACCTGCAACCTCTGAAAAATGGCTATCTGTCCTCTTTTCAAATACGAGGTGTTACACTAAGATAGCTTATAGAACTCGCTATGGGAACTATGAGTTTCTTGTGATGTTTTTTGGTTTAACCAATGCCCCTAAAGTGTTCATGAGTTGATGAACTAGGTATTCCGACCTTATCTGGATTTCTTTGTGATAGTGCTCATTTATGATATCTTGGTGTACTACCAAACCGATGAGGATCACGATCGGTATTTGGAATTGTACTCTAGAGATTGAGGGAATAGAAGTTATATGCCAAGTTCTTGAAGTGTGAGCTTTTGCTTGATTTTGTTTCATTTTTGGGACACATGGTGTCCAATGAAGGTATTTGGTTAGATCCAACCAAGATCGAGACAGTTAGGGTTGGACCAGGCCTACATCAATTACAGAGATTCAGGGTTTATAGGACTTGCAGGCTATTAATTGTTTAAAGTTTCTCTACTATTGCATCTCATTTGGCCAATTTGATTAGAAAGAGTGTGGGCCTCAAATGGTTTGATGAGTATTGATTTGACGTATCTAGACACTTCATCCAATACTAAGAGTCCATGGTCGTTCAATAGTAATATAACCCAACTAGTGAGTTGGGGTCGAGTCCTAAGGGAGCAGTTTGTAATAGAGAATTAAGAGAAAAGCTAGAACTTCACTCAAGTCAATTATAGCTAAAGACTTATACGAAGAAAAACATATCAATTTAAAGGGTGACACAAGTGTCAATTATCGAAGGGGGTTTTGTAGTCAATTATCAACTAGAAGCAACAAATAATATAGAAATATGAATATGGAGACGGGATTCTTGGGATGTGAGAAGAATATGGGCTAATATAAACAACCGGGTAAATGCTAATAATAGTAAATCGTTGTAAATTGGTAACTAAGCTAGACTTTAGTGGGGTAATATTTCACATTCTTTTTGATTCATCAAATCTATACCTATAGAATTTGATAATCGGCTGTTCTGTAGAAATGAAGAAAGAAAATTTGTTGAACTTAATATAAAAATCAAAAATAAAATAACGAATCCCAAAAATATTCGATTTCTATTTATGGTTCCATATTTCATTTACATGCAATAAAATACCTCGAAAGGTTTAAAGATAAGAACCGCGTTTTACTTCAGGAAATGAAAAACTTGAATCCCCGTTCGATTCACTGGTCAAACTTGGATAAAAAATAGGCTTATTTCAAAGGAGACTAGTAATTAATCCCTTTTATATCATTTGACCAATCGTAACTTTCTCTCGAACAATTTACCTTGAATCAAATCGGTTTCTCTTGAACACCAATAAGCGGCAATGAAGCACAGCCTTCGCCTTAGTCCATTCAATCTCTCGAGCTAAATCTGTGGAAGAGGGTTTAGGATTCACTCTCTCGAGCTAAACCCACGACAACCCAATAACCACAGACTATTGATTCAGTAGTTTTTGTTTTAAAACCTTTCTCGAGCAAGTCAAAAACATAAAGATAAAATTGTATTAGCAGCAACAACCCCATTAACTTCAAACACAACTACTGAACGAAATCACCTTTAAACAGCAAATTAATTATCTATTAACAATACCGAGCAGTAAATACAACCCATATTCACATAATCACACCCCAAGAATTGGGGTTTTAGCTAGACATAGTAAAGAGATAGAAATTGATACCGAAAAGTGTTTCCATCAAATGGGTACAATAGATATCGTCTTCACACACGTCTAAGATGAAGAATCTTCAATACCCACTTCCAATTGCTTAGAAATGGAAATCTTCAAAGCTAAGGAACAAAGTCTCCAGAACTCTAAGTTCTAAAAACTGAAAATAATGTTTGATATTCTAAAATTTGATACTAATTGCATGCTAAACTAAAAATTCAAAACAAGTATTTATAGTTGTCCAAAAGTGTGATGTGAAGGACCACTCGGCGCAGTTAGTCGGGATCGCCGATCCACTCGGCGATCCACTCTTTGGTCTGGTTTATCGCCTTTCTGCATTGGCCTTCAGCAAATTCAAGTTCTGTAACGTTAGGCGATGGAGTACTGCATCACGCAATCATTCGGCGACTGCTCATTTATCTTGCCGACTCGATTTTCTCCCTCAGAGCTTGGCACACTGGAATATTAGGCGAGACCATAGCCATCCAGCGACTTGCCTAATTTAGGAGATCCTTAGGCCGTCTTTTCTTTGTTCTTTTCAGCTGCCTTGTTCCTTTCTGCCCAACAGTGTCCATGCTTTGTCTCTAACTCTAAATACCTGAAACTCAAGGAATTTCATCAGTTATTGAGACAAAATATGCATTTGAGGACAGTAAATCTATCAAAATAAAGCCCTAAAAGAGTCCAAATCGTGGATTTATCAACAACCCCAACTTAAACTTTTGCTTGTCCTCAAGGAAAAGTCAAATTCAGCAGTTCAAAAAGGATGTCTCAAACAGTGCTACACAAGACTCAATCATGAATGCACACAAAAAGACTCAACTTACTCGTGCACTACAACATTTTAGGCTTACGGCCACACTAAATCTTGACAACACTTATAAAGTGTTGCCTAAAATATTTTTGGCTACACTTTTAAAGCGTAGCCCATATTTTTTACTGTTGGCTTCGATAATATTGGCAACACTTGTAAAGCGTACTCTTTAATGGTATAGGCTACACTTTATAAGTGTTGTTACATTATGATATAATTGGCAACAACGATTTACATATATGGTCACACTTTTAAAGTATGTTATTTTAAAATTGTAAAAACAACACATTACAAGTGTGACCTTAAACTTTTCACTAAAATAACATATTCCCTCCAACATTTTCAAGAGCCCACTAACATTTTTATTTGGGAAAAACATAAGTCATAAGGTACAATTTTTTTGAAGAAAAAATGCTCAACTCAACTCATTGAAGAAATCCCCAATTTCTTGAAGAAAGAACGCTCAACTCGGTTCAGCTCATTGAAGTTCCAAATCTGAAATTTTTCACAAAGAAGATTGAAGAATTGAAGAATGGTTTCAAAATTAATAGGTATTCCTTAGTCAATGCATAAAGTACAATTTTTTGTCAAAGCAAATTGAAGAATGGTTTCAAAATTTCATTTTTTATCTTTGACATGCAAAAATTCATGATGATTTTTTTAATTTTTCTTCAATAACAGAACAAAAACGCTTCAGTTAAGAAGATGATTTCTTAAAGCTTCATTACATTGAAAGGATTTTGTTGGAATAGGGTTTATCAAGTAGAAATTTTATCTTTAAAAGTCGAAATTTATGGGATCTGGGTTTATTGCTTGCGTGTAGTTACATATTTAGCATTAGGGTTTTTGATATTCTTGTCTTTGTTGATACGTTTTTTTTTATATTTGGGAGTATAGCTCGTAGTTCTATTACCTACATCAGTTGATTCTTTGCCCTGTGCATATATCACTAAATAAGTATGAGAATTTCTTTTTGATTAGACTAATAAGCTGATTAGGGCTGAAATAGTCAATGATAATGTCGGTTTCATGTAAATCTTTTAAGCATTATGTTTTTGTTGTTTCGCCTTTATTAGTTTCTGAATCTAGAGGTTCGTAGATTGACTAGAAGAGATTCTATCAGTAAGAAATAAGGAGACCATAACAATCAAGACTAAGTCACTAAGATAGTAGGCTTTGTTTACCGAAGACTAGAAAAATGACTACAATAT
The DNA here is from genome assembly GCF_019186545.1 of Solanum stenotomum. Lineage (NCBI taxonomy): Eukaryota > Viridiplantae > Streptophyta > Magnoliopsida > Solanales > Solanaceae > Solanum > Solanum stenotomum. The sequence goes on along the minus strand of NC_064285.1, from coordinate 46,736,250 downwards.
TTCCGGGTAATAATGACTGATTCTTGGTTTGCCGAAAGAATTAACAAAACTAGGTAGCAGTACTAGAGTGTCTAACATTGTTGTAAAAAATGTGTACACCTCCAAAGATACTTGTGATACATGAACAATAGGAAAGGAAATATTATATTATATATATATATATATGAGAGTGTCCTTGCTAGGAGAAGCTTTAGTATCTCTTGCTATGGCAGGTGATAATTTGCGTATGAAATTGTTATACCTTGAAAATAGAGGTAGAATGTAATGTTTCTACCTACTTTTTCTCTTAAAGTTAAACTCTTGTTTCTTAAGATCTAGGCCATTGTATATGATCTTCCTCTTAGTTTCCTCATGCTCTCTTTCTGATAGCCTATGTTTAGATTTCATATTTAATAACCAATCTTATTTGCTATGGAAGTTTTAAGTTATATTTGATATGTCAGATGGAGAGAAAATCGAGGATTAGTTACACTTTCGCAGTAACAGTCTAGCTTTAGACACTTATCCATGTCACTGATAGTTCTCTTAAGACTTAAGTCTATTTCAAGCAGTCTCCTAGTCCAAGGAATGGTGTGGTAACGTTTTGTTAAAAGTGCAACTAATTAACCTCCAACTGCTTCAACTCCAGTCTAGTACTAGGAGTGACCTTATGTCCCTCCTTTTTTTCCTTATTCTTTTTTAAATTTAATAACGAGTAATCTTATGTATCTTTTTTTCCCTCGTAAGTTATAGATCTCCATATTTTCTATAAATTTATTTGTAATCTCGTGATGAAGAATTGTTCGATCACTATGTTGAATTACTCACACTCACATCTTTTACTATTCCTAATCTCATACTGATGATTATCCCGTTATGTTGGGATGGATATCTTTAATTTTATTCCCTATATGAAGTAATTATTAAGAACATTCTGTTTTTGTTTATTGTTCATTCTTAATGTTGAAAATATTTGTTTTAGCTTATTGTCCATCCAACTCGCTTTGAGAATAGCATTTGTACTATATCATGCGTTCTTCATACTTAGAACATGTATGATTCATATAGTTAAAGAAATAATCAAGAGGGACTTTAGAGATAAGGGCTTCTTTTCTTTTTGGATAAGGAGAGACTTTACAAATAAGTAGATGTTACAAAGTAATTTTCTTGTATATGTTTTTTGTGAATTTAAATTACTTGGTATGAATAACTAGTTAGGTAAATGTAAGTATCATGAGGGGAAAATTATAGAAACTTGAAAAAGCTTTAAGCATTTATTCTACCTAAGCAATGTAAATTGGTTAGTTTATTGAATGAACACTTATCATATAATTAAGTAAAGTAAAATGAGCTACAAAATTAAGAAAATTTGAACAATTCTAAGGTATTGAGCATGTTAATCTTTTGAATTGTACTTGAAGGATATTGGTTGTTGTTTGACAGATGAGTTTCCTTTTTTTCCTTTTTCCTTTTCTTTCAGACTCATAAAACCCCTCCAAAGCCTTGCAGAAAGTCGAGGAATTGCTCTATTTGAAATCGATGAAGTTCACTATGTTTCTAAGTGGGGCGTGATTTTCAACCAGATTACAGGTTTTATTCTTTTATTTGTTTGATAAATCATACTAATACTATTATTTGGAATTGGTTCTTGCAGTTGAAGCTCAAGGAGCCTCTATGTTTCTGTTGCTTCTGACAAGCAAATTTCGACTTTTTTTCCCTCAATAATCTAGTAACGCACCACAAAAGTTCCTTGAATTTTGTTATCGTTCTATTATGAAGATAGTGCTTGCATTGTAGACGTGGTCTTTTGCTAGACTAGGCTATCAAATTACACCTAACTCTAGTATGTCCCATTTATTTCCTAGTAATCTCTCTTATTCAATTAAAGGGACTAGTTTATCAGTTGAGCGTAGGTATGGTTCTTAATATATCATGCTAATTAACTGATAAGAAAATACCATGCATATGACTAAACAAACTCCTCGGATATATCTCTTATCAACTCTATTCTAGCCAAGCAAAAGCTGCAGGAAAATTTGACACAAATTTTTCAAGTATCATAGGCGTTTATCATCTATTTTGAAAGAGAACTTTAGAATGGATACCATGAAGTTTCTGAAATTTTGACATTCCGATCATGGCACTGAATGCTACTGCCACTACTCGTGTTCGAGAAGACATTCTACAGTCATTGCACATGTCAAAGGCGACAAAAATTGTTCTCACTTTGTGTTTCGAGCCAAATCTCCAATTTTTAGTAAGATAATTTAACATCGTGCTATGATAATTTTTTTTGTTTGGTATTCCTTGCATGTCCTGCATTTGCATTTTCTGCACCATTTCATTCTTTGCTTTCTTTCTCTTACTTTTCCTTATTTTGTTTGATGTGTTTGTGTGTGTATGTGGGGATTTGGGGGGGGGGGGGATTTTTGAGAACACATTATATTCTATTGCTCACAAATATTTCTAGACCAAGAGTGCTAATAATCTCTTGCAGGAAGCAGAGAAGAAATTTTATTGCTCTTGCAAGCAGTATTCAAACAATTTTGAAGTATATTGTGATTCAGGAAAGCAAAACAAAGTCCACTAACATAGACATGAGTTTGCTTGATGAAAGAACTAAGTTTATTGGGTTAGCGATTTTGTAATTGAGACGAAGAGTTCAAGATGTATCCAAGACCAAGGGTTCTAATAACATATTGCAGGAAGAGAAAAAATTTCATCTCTTTTTCAACTAGTGTACCAGATATCATAGAGGATGTTGTGATTGAGGAGAGCAAAACAAAGTCCACTAACGCCGACACTACTTTGCCTCTTGAATGCACTATTTTTGCATTTAAAACAAGGAGTCGACAGATGTATCCATGACCAAAAGTGTTGATAATATATTGTAGAAAGAGGAGAAGGAATTCATTTGCTCTTGCAAGCACTATACCAGCAATTGCGGAGGGTGCCGTGATTGAAAAGAGCAAAATAAAATCCGCTAACGTGGACATCATTTTGCTTCAGCAGTGAGTTTATTGAGGTTAATGATTTTGCCATTGTTACAAGGAGTCAACAAGTACATCCAAGACTGAGAGTACTAATAACCTATTTTAGAAAGAGGAGAAGGAATTTCAGTTGTCTTAGAAATAATTTACCAGCACTCGTGGAGAATGTTGGCACTTGCACTTTTGGATCTTCAACCAATGCATTTTTTTATAGGGAAAGACAATCTTTAGCCTTTTCCTGTTAGAGTTTCTTTCATTCATAGCTTTCAACACAGTATAAATTAGAATGTTATGCATGATCAATCCCATTGCATTGATATTGTTTCCCTGTTATTGGTAAGATGAGAATCAAGCCTATTATTTTGAAGAAGCTTAAAAAACTATGGGAGAAGTTTGAACCAGATCTTCCATGGGAGAGGGGTGAATATGATGAGTCACACACACTTCTGTTGGACGATTCTCCTCACAAGGCCTTGAGTAATCTAGTGAGTATTAACCCTTTCTTTGTTGTTGGGAAACTTCCTCCGTGATCTTTAAGTAAATGATTTTGCACTGTGTTTTATCATTTTCAGCCAAACACACTAGGAAAGAAACATAAGTATATCAAAATTTCTTTCTAAATTTGGGATCAAGGCTAATGCTTACAATGCTAAGGTAATATGTATCCCATAAGTTAAAGTTATTGTATATCTCTCCCTAGATTTTATTGATGTTGAGTTTATTTCGCCACCAAATTTTAATTCTTTGAAGGACTTCAAATAATTTTGCATGGTCGCATGATGTAGGGGCATGTCTTTTAAGATGCAAAATACCATAGTTGTGAAAGTGGACTAAAGGTGATCATCAGCATGTTGTTCAATTGGTTTGCTTTCATGTAATTTAGGTATAACTAGTCTTTGTGATATTATGTGTGGTAGATGTCTGTTGGATTGGAGTCAAGGTCTAAAAATTTCACTGCCCAAGCCTTTGGACATATCTTCCACTTTTGTGCAACAGACCTTACATATTGGTCTCTTATACTACACCACCAGCAAATCCAAAAACACGCGTACTAATTTAATACAACTTCTACTACAATATACCAACATGAAATTGGCAATCAAACACAATCCTACAAGGACAACACTGAGACATTTAGATGAAGCAGGTGGTGGCTAATCTTTGGAGTCTACGAGTTGTATACTTTTCACTTTGTTGTTGAGGTTTGTCACTAACAACAACATGTTTTCCTTTCTTACTAGGATTATTTTTGTTAGCTGTAACATTTTGTTGTTGAGGTCTGTCACTAACAACAACCTGTTTCTGATCCTGTCTCAAAGGAATAACATTTTGGCTGACTTGCTCATTTACAATAGGTTGTAAATGTTTTTCAGATTTAGTATTACCAACTTGAATAGGAGCATAGTTATGGGACTTACCTGTCTGCAGTAGAGTGTCTTGTTATTGTTGGAGTTGAGTTTCCTCCTTTTTCATGCTTTGTTTGGTGCAACTGCTATCCTGATTTGCATGTCTGCATTAAAGTGTCTTTGGATATTTCTTCTGCTGCCCCTGTTATATAGCTGCTGCAATTTGATATAATACAATGCTGCCTAAACTCAAAAAATCTGCAGTCTGCAATCTACAATCTACGATTTGGAATTGCTGCACTATGCAATCTGGAACTTCTTGCCTCTTCTATAACTGCTGCAATCTGATTTGTTGTACATGGTTTGTTTTGATTTTTAATTTCATTTTAAATGTGTAGGAAAATGGAGGTGATCAAATTTGAAGGGTCGCCACAAGTCAATTTGATCTCATTGAAGTGGATGATGAAGAGTTTTGGGAAAATGCATAAGTACCCCCCCAGCCTATACCCGAAATCCCAGAGACACACCTAACCTTTACTAAGGTCCTATTACCCCCCCGAACTTATTTTATATGTAATATTCTACCCCTTTTTGGCCTACGTGGCACTATCTTTGTGGGCCCAGTGCATGTTGACATTTTTTTCAAGATAGTGCCACGTAGGCAGAAAAGGGGTAGAATATTATAGATAAATTAAGTTCGGGGGGGTAATAGGACCTTAGTAAAGGTTAGGTGTGTCTCTGGGATTTCGGGCATAGGCTGGGGGGGTACTTATGCATTTTCCCAAGAGTTTTTGAACTATTGTAAAAGTTTGAATACATTGTATTTGATTTTGTGAAATATTGAACTATTGTAATATTACTTTTTGAACTATTGTGTTCACATATATTTAGAATATTGCTTTAAAAGTATGTGTATGTACACAAGACATACTATCTTTTGAAGTTTATTGCAAATCTATATATTTGAATAACTTATTAGCTAATTTAATGCTTGAGATTATTTATTGCAAAATAATATTAGTGTTTTTTAATTAGAAATTGTTGCATATAAATATTTTATAGCCAAAATAATATTACCACACTTAAAAGTGTAACCATAGGACTGTAAATTGTGGTATGCACTTGGGCAAGGACTACACTTCAAAGTGTTGTCATACATTAGATAGAAAAGACAATACTTTAAAATCGTGGGCAATAAGGAAGCAAAGGCCACACTTGAAAGTGTAGTTGTATGAGATAGAAATGTTTCTATATAAGGTACTGCAAAGCGTGGCCTATTTTCCTTTTAGGCTACACTTTTAAGCGTAGCTGATAAGGCAACACTTGAAAAGTGTCGCCTAAACTCTAAGTTACGCTTCTTTTGGCCACCCCTGGAAAAGCGTGGCTTAAAGTCAAAAAGTGTGGCCTTTGGTGTGGCCTTTTATCAAAGGCCACACTTTTTCATAGTTTAGGCCACACTTTTCTAGGGTGGTTGTAGACATAAAATGTTGTAGTGGTGCAAGGATCAATTGTGCACTCAAAGATTCAAGTTGTGACTCACCATTACTAAAGAATCTCAAGTTCACTATACTTTCTTCAAATGCAAGTTCAAGCTCAACAAAGGTATTCAAATGCCCTCACACAAATAATGATTCCATATTCACTCAATGGTTCAATCATTTGAAGTTTCGGAATCAAGATCAACACTCACACTCACAAAGATAAACACAATGCATGATTTCACCCATAGGTTTGCCCTTATTTTCCAATCGACTTTTGCTTCAGCTCATTCAAGATCAAAAAGGTCTTTTCAAGGCTTGTAATGGGCCTGAGTGTAATGGTATGGTCATTTAGACTTACAGGCTGAAATCCTCAAGAAATGTGATGTGAACAACACCTTCTTTCATTATCTTTATCATTTTCATTCAAGATCAAAAGTCACCTCTTATTCATCTTCCATGGGTCAATGGAAACCCCATTTTCTTTGTATTTCCACAACCTTATTCCACAACTTTTTCTTTCTTTTTTTTTCTTTTCTTCTCTTTTTTTTTATATATGGAGCGGTTCCATTTTTTCTCAAAACATGGGCAAAAGGGACTTCTTTGCATTTTCTTGATTTGCCTTCTCTTTTCACCACACCCCCAACTTAGGCTTTTGGCCTAAGTTGGCTATTCAAAAAAACCACAGATCATGAGGATTATGGGTAATGGGTCAATAAAAGGTAGCAATGTTATCAAGTTTCTTCCAAGAAAAGGTTAAGGCACAAAAGGTGTTCAAAAGAGGTTCACACACTCACAAGGTAAGCCACAAAAGAGGTATAATATCAAATTGATTCACATTCTTTAAAGTTGCCTCAGATCATCTCAAGAAATTGCATCACTTAGTTAACCGGACCAACGGGGAAAATTCTACGTGTCATCACACATGGTTCACGATAAGCTCATCACACAAGGCATTGACACCAATGTCAAACAAGACTTCACACTTTCGCTAGTGTGCAATGTTCATTACAAGAGACTCAATTCGATACTTGGCTAGTCACAATGAGATGCAACAGGTTCACATATTGTCTATGCAACTTCAATTGTCCTCGTCGTAGCCACACATTTATTTTTGTTCGATTATGAGCACTATTTGATTCATCGGTATTGATCAAAATTGGTACTCAAATTTGCAAGGGAACAGTCACATTCAACATATACAAGAGGTGGCAAAAAAATTTGGAAGGGTCAAAAATCGTTTACTATTAAAATCAAGGAGCCACAAGCTCAAGTATCCACAAAAGCAGTGTAAAAACACATTTTTTAGCTTAAAGCCCAAATATAAACAAAACAAGAATTATGAATGTCACATAAAAGGTGAGCCTTACCCTACCACAAATAAAATCATTTGTCCTCAAATGCAAACTAAAATATAATATCCACAAGTCAAAATAAAAGTAAGACAAGGAGGGAGGTAAAGAGGGGATTATGTCTAAGTAGTCGCTCCATCTCTCTGGGCATTAGTGCTTGGTGCATCAGTCTGGACTTAGGCATCAGTACCCGGAGTCGCCTCAGAAGAAATAGTAGTACTAGACCCACTAGGAGTTGATATAGAAGTCTTTGTCTGTGATGTATAGATCACCGACTGCATGATCATCTCCCCAAGATTCGACAAGTCTCTATATATGTTCTCCTCCCGTATCGCTATCTACTCTTCATCGGTCTCAGCATATGACTCATCAACTGCTGCCTCATCCCTGGGTATATCTCCGGTGGTAGTCGAAAGGATCTCTGAAGTCTCAGGAGCATCCAAATCATCTGCAGCCTCCAGTAATGAAGTGAAGTCGCTAGACTTCAAATATTCTACATCCTTCCTCAAGTCTGCTACCTTAGCTTTCAAAGACGGAATCTCGGAGGTCTCCCCCTTCCTGCTCTCACAAGCTTCAACTCTCGTAGTGAGAGTGTAATAGAAGTCTGCAGGGGGTCAGTGCAACTAAGATCACAGCCTCAATCATCAAGAGGATAGATCTCTCTAATCAGGTCCCCCTCACATCAGCTGAATGAACCAGATGCCCAATCCTCAGGATCATCACCTGAGTAATCTTGGTCGACTGGGAGGAAGAGGAAGTGCGTGGAGTATGTGAAGAAAAGGAAGGTATAGAAGTACCTGAAGACCCGAAGGTTGGAGTAGGCAAAGATGCCTCTGTAGGTATCGAATCAACGTCCACCTCTGGGACGTGTCCACTGGAGTTGTCCACCTCCTGTCAGCCTTCTCTCTAATATATTCGGCCTCAATGCACCAGATATTAGTGGAGGAGGACGGGGTGACATCAAAATCTCTAGCAGCATCCCGGGGCACTCCAACACGCCGGCATAACTCTATGATCAGTACTATGAAGGGTAAAGAGGTTTGCTTTTGCTTAGCTCTCATTGCCATCTCCTGCTCTATGATAAGTCCCAAGTTGAGCCACCTCTTTGATAAGATAGACCCCTAGTAGGCTGCTTTTGCATGTCAGGGGATAGATTCATTCTATGAAGGCATAAGTGAACTACTGATGAATTCGAACCAATAATGGGCAGCTATATTTAAATCATTCTTTTCGGTCTCGACTCCTGCCTCAATCCACCTAGGAGTGGTATTAGAAATAAGGGGGGCAAGCCAACCCTATAGATCCTCCAGAGTTTGTGTCGTAGGGGGACCTTCATATGAGAGTGCAGACCCTGGAGGCCTATCTAATACAACATTAACGTACTCTCACTGCAGCTCACTTCTACACTTCGAACAATGACCGACTTAACCGGTCTAACTCACTGGCCTTCTTTTTACTCTGCGGCACTATTTCAACATATGTTGTGTAGAACTCACGGACCCATGAAAGTATATACGGACCTCGAGGCCTGGTGAAAATCTAGAATCGGTGCCACTGTAGTAACTCTACTACACTAGAGTACCTGCCCTCTAGACCCTTTGTAGATAGTAGGTTTCTCCTCTAAGATGGTTCGCAAACCATCTCATTTCAACCTGTTGATGAGTCTAGGTTGGGGAACAACTGGTGGCACAGGAGCCATAGGAGGTGCCGGAGTTAGCACTGAATCTGCTGGTGTGGACGTAGGAGGAACTCTGGTAGACGTGGAGTGAGATCTAGCTTGGAGCTCAAACCATCGGGACTATAGAGGTTGGTCATTATCAGGCTCAGATAGAACAACCTGGGAGCCAGTAGTAGCCCTGTCAGACCTAGGCCTCTTTCCCTTTCCTTTGTCACCTGGTGGAGGTTCTTGCCTTCCTCTTTTTGAAGGATTTGATCCCCCTTCATTGATTGTGATACCCCATACTCTTTTACAAGGTGGCATGTCTATGTTTGTCCTCACCATACCTGCAAAACATCAAGAAAAAGTTAAAAATAACTTGATCAAATTTATAGAAAAACAGTTGCAGAAGGACTCGTCCAACCAGTAGGTGAGTCGCCGAATTGCTTTGGCGAGCTAGGTCGGGCTCGCCGAATGGATTGGATAAAAATTCTAGGCAAGTTGGCAAAGGGAAAGGTCTTTCAGTGAATCGCCAACAGCTTTCAGTGAGCAAGAATTAGCTCGCCGAAAGTTACAGTGCAAAAAAGGTTCAGGGTCCAGACAAAGGATGATCAAGAAGGCTTTCAACGAGTCGCCGAGTGCCTTCAGCGACCTCAGGCCTCTCGCTAAGAGTTACAGAACACAATAACCCATAAAGCATGAAATTAAAGGTGAGATGGGGACATTAGGCAAATCGTCGAGTGGTTCGACAAGGTCGACCCAGCTCGCCAAACGACCCAACGTGCCTATTTTTAGCCCAACTTCTCGAATACAACCTCGCAACTCCCAAAAACAAAATCAAACCATGCAAAACTAAAATTCAAACAAGACCCATAACACCCATTGCCCCGGGATACTCAGACTTCTCCTGGTTTTGCCAAATTTGGCCAATTGATGACATTTTCCCTTAAAAACGAAGTCACCCGCTCTATCATAAGGCAAATTACATCGTTTGGCATGAATACGGGCTACTCAGACTTCACCCAACCAAGCCAAATAACAAGCATGCATAACCCCATAAAATTTACTTCATTTTAGAGCACAAAAAGACGGGAATTTAACATTGAAAACATTACAGACAGGATTATCAAATTACAAACAGGCATTCAAACATTCTAATCCTATTAGAGAGGCCCAGCACACATCATCAACATAATAATGCTTGCATAAGAGTACAAATTACTAAAAATAAATGTGGAATTCAGGAAACCAACCTTAAATGTCGATAAAAATAAGATTGAAAACCTAGGCGGCAATGCAATCCAAATCCAAGCACTAATTGATCAACTAAAATACTTATAGAGTTCAGAAATATCAAAAATACTAAATAGGTGTGATTTTGGAAGGATGAAAAATGAGGGAAGGTGAAGAGTTTGAAAGTTTAAACCTTTGGCCTTTTAATGAACCGTCCAGTTCTCTCCCAGTCGACGACATTAGTCGTGGTCGCCGATCCACTCGGTGACTTGCCAAATGGATACTTACCTCGCTGAGTTTTACAGGATCTCTAGTTAAACTGGGGGTCCAAACAACGGTATAGATCGCAATCGCCGACCTCTTTAGCGATGCGCCAACTGGATCATTTGCTCGCCAACCTACACTTTTCAAACACTTTTCGCACTTTAACCTGCATAATTCACACACAATTTTTTACCACGAAAAAAGTAAAGAAATAAAAATATCTTGGGTTACCTCCCAAGCAGCGCTTTAGTTAACGTCGTGGCACAACGCAACTCCCCAATTAAGTTCCATTAGTGAGGTTTGCCTCATTTTCATAAGGAAACCCCCCCTTTTGGTTTTGGGTAGAGGTCATTCAGCACTTGGTCCATTTTGGACCCTAGTAGCTAAATGAGCATGGAATGTGAGGTCGTCATTTGATTCAGCATCAAGACATTTTCTCTTATCTCCTCCAACACCCTGTCGTGTTCTTCGACTTTATATAGAATGAGTAAGAGGACCTCTTCAATTTTCCCGCTCTCTTACTTTTTCATCTTTCGACGCTCATGAGGGGGAATGTACATGTCCATCTTTTTGGACAGTACCTCCAAGTCCTTGACCTTTTGGGCCAAGATATCTAGCTGACCCAACAATATGGCCAAGTGTTGGTCCTTGTCATTCTCCTTGTTGGTTTTGGCCACACAATCAAGGAGTTGGGTTGCGGTCTCATAGGAGTGTGGCATTAAGCAGCCCGAAGAGAGTTGGTCAGCCATTATTCTATTTTTGGGGCTGAGACCCTGGTAGAAACATTCCAGAAGTAGTTTATCCGAAATCTCATGAGTTGTGCACTGCTGCAATAGGATTTTAAACCTTTGCCACAACTCACACATGGACTCACCCTCTAATTGCTTGAAATTTAGGAGGTTATCCCCAAACATCATCAATCTCCTAAAAGGATGATCCATTAGGTTATTATTGCTATCAACTATGCTCCAAGTCTCGGCTCAAAACAACAACACACAAACCAAAACGAAAAATTAGGTAAGTATCACTACAACTAACAAGAGCGAAATTCAACTTGACTAAAAATTCTCAATTAACACCACTCCCCGGCAGCAGCGCCATTTGATTTGACGTATCTGGGCACTTCATCCAATACTAAGCATCCACGGTCGTTCAATAGTAATATAACCCAACTAGTGAGTTGGGGTCGAGTCCCAAGGGAGCGGTTTGTAATCGAGAATTAAGAGATAAGAAAGAACTTCACTCAAGTCAATTATAGCTAAAGACTTATATGAAGAAAAACATATCAAGTTAAAGGTTGACACAAGTGTCAATTATCGAAGGGGTTTTTGTAGTTAATTATCAACTAGAAGTAGCAAATAATATAGAAATATATATATGGAGATGGAATTCTTAGGATGTGATAGGAATATGGGCAAAAATACACAACCAGGTAAATGTTATTAATAGTAAATCACTGTAAATTGGTAACTAAGCTAGACTTTAGTGAGGGTAAATTTTCTCTCGAACAATTTATCCCGAATCAAATCGGTTTTTATCGAATACCAATAAACGGCAATGAAGCACAGCCTTCGCCTTAGTCCATTCACTCTCTCGAGCTGAATGTGTGGGAGAGGGTTTAGGATTCACTCTCTCGAGTTGAACCCACGACAACCCAATAACAACAAACTATCGATTCAATAGTTTTGGTTTTAAAACCTCTCTCTCAAGAAAGTTAAAAACACAAAGATAAAATTGTATGTGCAACTACAACACCATTAAATTCAAACACAACTATTGAATGAAATCACCTTTAAACATCAAATTAATTATCTATTAGCAATACCCAGCAGTAAATTCAACCCATATTCACATAATCACACCCCAAGAATTGGGGTTTCAGCTAGACATAGTAAAGAGATAGAAATTGATATAAAACATTGTTTCCATCAAATGTGTACCATAAATATTGTCTTTACACACTTCTAAGATGAAGAATCTTTAATACCCACTTCCAATTGCTTAGAAATGGAAATCTTCAAAGCTAAGGAACAAAGTCTCCAAAACTCTAAGTTCTAAAAACTGAAAATAATGTTTGATATTCTAAAATTTGATATTGATTGCATGCTAAACTAAAAATTCAAACAAGTATTTATAGTTGTCAAAAAGTGTGTTACGAAGGACCACTCGGCACAATTAGTCGAGATCGTCGATCCACTCGGCGATCCACCCTTTGGTTTGGTTCATCACCATTCTGCATTGGCCTTTAGTAAATTGAAGTTTTGTAATGTTGGGCGATGGAGTACTGCATCGCGGAATCATTCGGCGACTCGCCGACTGCTCTTTTATCTCACCGACTCGATTTTCTCCTTCAGAGCTTGGCACACTGGAACATGAGGCGAGAACATCGCCATTTAGCGACTCGCCTAATGGTTTAGGCGATCCTCATGCCATCTTTTCTTTATTTTTTTTAGTTGTCTTGTTCCTTTCTGCCCAACAGTGTCCATGATTTGTCTCTAACTCCAAATACATAAAACCCAAGGATTTTCATCAGTTATAGAGTCCAAATTATGGACTCATCAAGTATGAGGAGATCTTTTAAAAGCTCAAGACCTTGTTGATTTTGGCTCTTGTTTTGACCTTACCCAAAGAGGGTGTAGATTTCACTATTTATTGTAATGCTTCTGGAGTTGGTTAGGCAATGTTATGATACAGAAAGGTAAGGTGATAGCCTATACTTATAGACACTTGAACATCCAAGAGAAGAACTAACCTACTCATAACTTTGAGATAGTGTTTGTAGTGTTTGTGCTTAAGTTATAGTGGCATTATCTGTATGGGGTGCATTATGAGGTCTTCACTAATCATCAGAGTCTTCAGTACATGTTCAATCAAGGGGGTCTGAACTTGAGGTAGCGCAGATGGCTTGAGCTAATGAGGGACTATGATATCACTATCTTGTATCATTCATGTATGGACAATGTGGTGGCCAATGCTTTGATTAGGAAGACTTCTTGCATGGGGACTCTTGCGACTATCAGTGTGGAGGAGAGACCATTATCTAGAGATGTTCAGAGGTTAGCCAACAGTATTTTCTGGTTGCAAATTTTTAAGGAGACTGGTTGATTGCTTTCATAGAGGCTCGTTCTTCCTTAGTTGAGCAAATGCATGAGTGCCAGTTTGATGACGAACAGTTATGTCTCATTCGAGACAATGTGATGAGAGGTGAAGCCAAAAAGGTTGTCCTTGATTTTGAGGGTGTCTTGAGGATTGGGGACAAGGTCTGTGTGCCGAAGGTGGGTGAGTTGATTAGATTGATTCTTGAGGAGGCCCATTGTTCACGATATTCCATCCATCCAAGAGCGGTGAAGATGTATCATAATCTAAGTCAGTAATAATGTTGGTGTGGCATGGAAAGATATTGACTTTATTTCCAAGTGCTTGACTTACCAACAGGTCAAGTGTGAGTTGTAACACCTCAGATTTGAAAAGATGGAAAATTGTTGCATTTTCCTGAAACTAGTGTCAGCATCAATGGAGACACCGACGTTCGGTGGTCTTGATTACGGGATGTAGGTGGAGCCGTGGGTGGAAAGTACAATTTATCTAAAAATGTCAAAATCCAAGTACTTTTATACGGTTCACCATGACGGTTTGTCATCAAATGTACGAGTCGTAAGTAGGTCCCATAGGAGAGTCCTAGACTTAGAGAAATTTTAGGATCGAATTTGGGAAACACGGTTGTGGTGTACGGTCTGTAGGTGGACCCACCAAACGTACATACGGTCCCGTCATTGGGGGTCCAAATATGGTGGCATCTGATCCCACCAACGGTCGACCAGGATGGTCCATGGAGGGACCTACGGACCATAGGTCAGGCTGTTGGTGAGGGTTTGGTAGTTATTTTAGAGGGGATTTTGAGTCTTTTCCTAATTATTCTAACCCAATATTATGTCGTTTTACCTCCTATTAAAACCCCTATATAAACATTTTTACCCACAAATTTCCCCAATTGAACTCATTCTTCTAAATTCTCAAATTTGACCAAAGTTCTTCCCCAAATATTTCTCTCTCAAAAAAGCTTGAAGAAGAAGGCTAGGTTTTCATGGTCAAGTCTCCAATTTCACCATTGATTGCAAGGTTTTGGCAACAATGTATGATAGTATTCACCTATGGAGTCCTTTCTTCCATAAGGTTCCTAAATTCTCCAATTTTGTAAGGTAGAATCTTCCATGGAAGTTAAGGCTTTTACTCAATCTCATGAGTTCTTTCCAATTACGATCTAATTGATTGTTTTATGTCTTTTTATGCATGAATTGAAGAAATTGCAAGTTTCTGAATTGAATTCCCATGAACCCATGTAAAATCCATGATTTCTAGACTATGGTCATATGAAGAAATTTTTGAGCTATGAAAGATGAATTTATGAAGATATGTATGTTCTTTATGAAATTGATGAAAATGTTTTAAGGATGCTTTGAGAGTGAAGTATGAATGTGATTCTTGTTGTTGTGAAAGGATTTCTCACATACTACTCATAACATGATTGTGAAAGGATTTTCTCACATAAAGGATTCATAAGGTTGAAAGTTTTTCCCACCTAAGATGAATCAAGTTATGGAGCTATTCTAATGATAATGAGGCAAGCGGCGATTACCCGTGTCCTCTAATGATAGGACAATCAACGAATACCCATGTCTCATGAATGTTAAGATAAGATAACGCTAATGACTATTATGTGGTATTTATGCTTAGCACCGAGTGAAGAAATGGAGATTACCCATGTCCCATAAACATTGTGTTACCATAGGTTTGTCTAGATAGACATTAACTAGTGGATCCACATAAGCTAGAAGTTTATGGTTCTTACCTTGGCAAGTAAGAACACCTCTTTTCGGTGTAGGGTAGACACTAGATTCCATGTTATAGCTCACATGGTCTCTACATGTCGATTAAAGGTAAATCTCCCATAATAATGAACTAATGTTACTTCAAGAAGTATCTCACATGTGTTTTTAAGATGATTCCTACTTGCATTTACTATGATCACAGTTATGTTTCTAACTTTTTTATCTTAGGTTTTTGACTTGGTCTTCGTATGACATGAAAAGTCCTTTTTAGCATGATTTCATATATTTTATGCATTGTTGTCATACTTAGTACAGTCCATGTACTAACGTATACTATTGCCTACATTGTTTAACTAATGTAGGGTCTGACATTCCCACTCTGCATCTATGTGGCTTGTGATCACTTTAGTAGATTGGAAGATTGGTGAATCCTCATGTTTCGAAGACGAAGCCCTTTATTGTTTATTATCTTTTCTTGTCAGTATTGTATGTGATGCATGGGTTATGTTCCAATCCCTCTTGATGTACTAGATGCCTTTGAGACTATGTTAAACTTCCCCTATATTTTATCAACTATTAGGTTTTGAAATTGTATTTTAAATTTCTTGGTTTTTTATTATCTTTTATGATGTATGCTAAGTGGCTTGTGTAGGGCCTCTCAGGGTCCTATACGACATGTTACGCCTAGGGTATACTTTGGGTCCTGACAAACTTGGTATTCAGAGCACAAGGTTTCGAAAGGTCCTATAAAAACTCATAAGCCACGTCGAGTAGAGTTTTGTTCATGAGTGTGAAAAGCTCCACATTTATGAATGAGAGGCTATAAGATGTTTAAGAAACTCACTTATTTCATTACTCTAAAGTCGTGCGATAGAGTTTAACTTTATAATGTTTCTCTCATAATCCCCATTCGATACTTTTCAGGATATGGCCACTCGAAAGGCATATACTAAAAGGAATGCGGGAGAGAGTGTGGAACGATAAGCCTCTCAAGCTCCTAACATTCAGGTCGAACCTTTGGCTAAACAAGTGACTAATGCAAAGTTTAAGGATGCTTTTCAAGTGTTGGCTTAAGCCACGACAGCTCAAGCCAATAGGGAGGTTCTGGTCCCCATGAACCCAAATGTGGTTACAACGGCAACTAGAGTAAGAGACTTCACTAGAATGAATCCTCTGGAGTTTCATGGTTCTAAGGTTGAGGAATATCATCAAGAGTTCATTGATGAAATGTATAAGGTGTTGATGATCATGGGAGTGACGTCGGTGGAAAAGGCAGAATTGGCCGCTTACCAACTCAAAGGTGTTGCTCAAATATGGTTCAACCAATGGAAGAAAGAAAGGGCAGTTGATGTGGGTCCTCTTGATTGGGAAAAGTTTAAGGTTCCTTTCCTTCATAGGTTCTTTCCCCTTGAAATGAGAGAGGCAAAGGTACTTGAATTCATTAATCTTCGTCAAGGAAGTATGAGTGTGAAGGAATATGATTTGAAGTTCACACAATTGTCTCGATATGCTCCTACTATGGTTGTCGATCCTAGGGCAAGAATGAGTAAGTTTTTTTCAAGCGTATCTGATATGGGGGTTAAGAAATGTCGTACGACCATGCTTATCAATGGCATGGACATTGTTCGTATCATGATTCATGCTCAATAAATAGAAGAGTATAAACTTAAAGAAAGGTCTAGGGAGGCAAAGAGGGTCAAGACTAGGGATGGTGACTTCTTAAATTCAAGGTCTGATGGACATGGTAGTTCTAAACTCCGACAAAGTTTTTCCGATCAAGGTTTTTCTAATGCTCCTCCTAAGTTCAACAAAGATAGGATGTCTAACAGTAGGGAATGGTAGTCGATATTCGTTGTCTACTTGTACTGAGTGTGGAAGAAAGCATGAGGGTAAATGTCTAGCTGGTTGTAATGCATGCTTTGGTTGTGGCAAGGCGGATCACTAGATAAGGGATTGTCCCTCAGGTACTAAGAATGAAAGAGATAATCATCGATGAGCTCAACCTTACCCTTCATCAGGTTCTAATGGTAATCAAAAGCAAAATCGATTGGTTATCGGTATGTTGAAAGTCTTCCAACTTGATGTTTATGCTTTACTTTACCCCGGTGCTACCTTGTCTTTTATGACGCCATATGTGGCTATGAGGTTTGATATTCTTCTAGATGTGTTGCTAGATCATTTTTATGTCTCTACTCATGTTGGTGATTCTATTGTGGCTAAGAGAGTCTATAGAAAGTTTCTCGTCTTTTCATCACATAGAGTCGCTCATGTTGATCTTGTAGAGCTTGATATGTTAGATTTTGATGTTATTCTTGGAATGAATTGGCTACATTCATGTTATGCTTCTATTGATTGTATAACCCGAGTAGTCAAATTCCAGTTTCTAAATGAACCCATTCTAGAGTAGAAAGGGGGAAATTCTATGCCTAAGAGTTTGTTTGTCTCTTGTCTCAAATCAAGAAAGATGATTTCTAAGGGTTTCATAAACCATCTTGTTCAGGTTAGGGATATGGATTCTGAAACACCTACTCTTGAGTCGGTCCCCATTGTTAATGAGTTTCTAGAAGTGTTTCCCGAGGATCTACCAGATGTTCCTCCCAAAAGGGAAATAGATTTCCGTATTAACCTTCTCCCAAATACGCAACCTATCTTCATTCCTCATTATCATATGGCTCCAACAAATCTTAAGGAATTAAAGGAACAATTGAAAGATTTGTTAGATAAGGGTTTCATCCGACCGAGTATCTCTCCATGGGGTGCTCTAGTTTTGTTCGTTTGAAAGAAAGATGGATCACTCTGTATGTGTATTGACTACTGGAAATTGAACAAGGTTATCGTTAAGAACAAATATCCTCTTACAAGGATAGATGATTTGCTTGATCAACTACAAGGAGCAAGTTACTTCTCTAAGATTGACCTTCGGTTGGGTTATCACCAATTGAGGGTGAAAGAGGATAACGTTCAAAAAATGGCTTTTCAAATTTGGTATGGTCATTATGAGTTTTGGTAAAGTCATTTAGTTTGACTAATGCTTCAACTGGGTTTATGGATTTGATTAATAGGGTGTTCAGACAATACGTTGAAATGTTAGTGATTGTGTTTATTAATGATATATTGATCTATTCAAGGATTGAAGACGAGCATACCAATCATTTGAGAATTGTGTTGCAAGTCCTCAAGGACCAACAACTCTTTGCAAAGTTTAGAAAATGTGAGTTTTGGTTAAGGTCCGTAACTTTTCTTGTCCATATTATTTTCGGTAAGGGTATTGAAAGAGAGATCCTAAAAAGACGGATAGCCTAGACCCCTATCCCCTTTGAATATTAGAAGTTTATTGGGTTTAGATGGTTACTATATAAGGTTTATGTGAGGGTTTTCTTCTATTTTCTCTCCATTAACGGTATTGACCCAAATAAGGTTAAGTTCATATGGTCGGAAGCATGCGAGAAGAGTTTCCAAGAATTGAAAGATAGACTTACTTGCGCTCCGGTGTTGACTTTACCGGAAGGAACTGATAGATTTATTGTTTATTGTGATGCTTCAAAAATTGGGTTAGGATGTGTTCTTATGCAAAATGGGAAAATCATTTCCTATGCCTCAAGGCAACTTAAGGTGCATGAAAATAACTATCTCTACCCACAATTTAGAACTAGCGGCGGTTGTGTTTGCCCTAAAGATTTGGAGGCATTACTTGTACGGTATTCATGTAGATGTTTTTACTGACCATAGGAGTCTGCAACATGTGTTTAAGTAGAAAGATCTAAATCTTCCCCAAACAAGGTGGCTTGAGTTATTAAAGGATTACGACATAAGTGTCCTCTATCACCCCAGTAAAGCAAATGTAGTGGCGAATGCTTTTAGTCAGTTATCAATGGGTAGTGTTGCTCATGTGGAGGAAGATAAGAAAGAATTAGTTCGAGATGTTCATAGATTGGCATGATTGAGTGTTCGAGTGGTTGACTCTATCAAAGGTGGTGTTATGGTTCAGAATTGTCTTTTGTGGCAGATGTGAAATCTAAGCAAGGTCTTGCCCAATCTTGATTGAATTGAAGGAAGCAGTGCTTAAACTGTCAGTAGAGGCTTTCTCACAAGGGGAGATGGAGTGCTTAGATATCAAAGTCATTTGTGTGTTCCCGGTGTAGATGACTTAAGGGAGAAAATCTTATCAGAAGCTCATGGATCTCGATATTCCATTCACCCGGGAACCACCTAGATGAACTGTGACTTGTAGGAGATCTATTGGTGGAATGGGATGAAGAAGGATATCGCGGAATTTACGGCTAAGTGTTCTAATTGCCAATAAGTAACAGTTGAGCACCAAAATCCGGGAGGTTTATCCCAAGATATTAGTATTCCTACTTGGAACTGGAAAGATTTGAATATGGACTTTGTTGTTGGGTTACCTCACACCCCGCAACAACATGATTCGATTTGGGAGATTGTAGATTGAATGACGAAATCAACTCATTTCATTCTCGTAAAGGCCTCTTATTCGGCGGAGGAATATGCCAAGTTGTACTTGAGAGAAATGGTTAGGTTGCATGGAGTGCCCTTATTTATTATCACCGATCGTGGTACCCAATTCACCTCTCAGTTTTGGAAATATTTCCAAAAAAGCCTTGGTAATCATGTTAAGCTTAGTATGGTCTTTCATCCACAAATCGATGGACAAGCACAGCGTACTATCCAAACTTTGGAAGATATGTTGAGAGCATGTGTATTTGACTTCAAAGGTAATTAGGATGATCACTTGCCTTTGATTGAGTTTGCATACAATAATAGTTATCATCAAGTATTGGTATGGCTCCATTTGAGGCTCTATATAGTAGGAGAAGTAGATTGCCAACATATTGATTTGAAGTGGGTGAAGTCCCTTTGATAGGTCCCCGAGTTAGTGCATTAGGCAATGGAGAAAGTTCGGCTTATTAGAAAAAGGTTGAAAACAGCTCAAAGTCAGCAAAAGTCCTATGACGATGTTAGAAAGAGACACCTTGAGTTTGAGGTAGATGATTGGGTCTACCTAAAAATCTCACCCTCGAAGGGTATGATGAGGTTTTGGAAGAAAGGGAAACTAAGTCCCAACTATGTAGGCCCATATCATATTTTGAAGCGAATTGATAAAGTTTCTTATGAACATGATTTGCCTAATGATTTGGCAGCGGTGCATCTAGTTTTTCACGTCTCCTTATTGAACAAATGTGTTGGAGATCTGACATGCATAGTTCCCTTAGAAGGTTTGGGAGTTAAGGAGAATCTTTATTATGAAGAAGTTCCGATTGAGATTTTAGACCGGGAAGTTAAGAAGTTGAGAAACAAGGAAGTTGCTTTCATAAAGGTTCTTTAGAGGAATCAGTTAGTTAAGGGTGCTACTTGGGAGGCCGAGGCCAATATGATGTCCCACTATCCTCATCTCTTTCCCTCCGTCCGTACCCTAGCTTGAGGTATTCGATCCTTAATGATTTATTCTTTCAGTGTCATGTTTCTTGGATATTCCCATGATTTCTTCATTTATGTATGTTCATGAAAAGATTAAATTTTGAGAAAATGAGTTAACTTGATTGATTTCTTCATGTTTATGTGCATTTGAGTATGAGTTGCATATAGACCTCACGATATGATGTTTTTAACATGCTTATTGGAGTTAATGTTTCCTCCTCGGATATGTGCATTTATGTGATAACATTAATATTGGGATGTTAGGTTTATGTTCCTACCCTCTGTATGATGTCTTCAACCCCATTCGAGGACAAATGTTCCAAAGGGGGAAATAATGTAACACCTCATATTTGAAAAGATAGAAAAAGTGCAGATTTTTCCTAGAACTGGTATCAATACCAACGGAGCCACCGACGGTATGTGGTCTTGCTTACGGGAGGTAGGTGGAACTGTGGGTGGCAAGTCCAATTTTTCTAAAAATGTCAAAATCCTAGTACTTTTATACGGTTCACTAGGACGTTCCATCATCCAATGTACGGGTCATATGTAGGTCTCATAGGTGAGTCCCAAATTTAGAGAAATTTTAGGATAAAATATTAGGACCCAAGGTTGTGGTGTACGGTCCGTAGGTGGACCCATGAACCTTACATGGGTTCTCGTTGTTTGGGGACCAAAGATGATAGTCTCTGAATCTACCAACGATCAACCAGGACACTTCATGGTGGGACCTACGAACCGTAGGTCAGGCGTTGGTGAGGGTTCGACAGTTATTTTAAAGGGGCTTTTAGGTCTTTTCCTAATTATTCTAACCCAATACTATGTTGTTTTACCTCCCTTATAGCTCCTATATAAACATTTTTACCCTCAAATTTCCCCAATTGAAATCATTCTTCTAAATTCTCAAAGTTGATCAAAGTTCTTGAAATATTTCTCTCTAAAAAGCTTGAAGAAGAAGGCTAGGATTTCAAGGTCAAGTTTCCAATTTCACCATTGATTGCAAACTTTTGGCAACAAGGTATGATAGTATTCACCTATGGAGTCCTTTCCTCCATAGGGTTCCTAAATTCTCCAATTTTGTGAGGTAGAATCTTCAATTGAAGTTAGAGTTTTTACTCAATGTCATGGGTTATTTTCAATTATGATCTAATTGATTATTTTATGTCTTTTTATGCATGAATTGATGAAATTGCATGTTTCTAAGTTGAATTCCCATGAACCCATGTGAAATCCATGATTTCTAGACTATAATCATATGAAAAAGCTTTTGAGATATGGAAGATGAATTTATGAAGATATGCATGTTCTTTATGAAATGGATGAAAATGTTTTAAGGATGCTTTGAGAGTGAAGCATCAATGTGATTGTTGTTGTTGTGAAAGGATTTCTCACATACAACTCATAACATGATTGTGAAAGGATTTTCTCACATAAAGGATTCATAAGGTTGAAAGGTTTTCTCACCTAAGATGAATCAAGTTAAGGAGCTATTCTAACGATAATGAGGCAAGTGGCGATTACCCATGTCCTCTAGACAAGCGGTGAATACCCATGTCTCATGATTGCTAAGATAAGATAAGCCTAATGACTATATCGTGCAATTTATGCTTAGCACTGAGTGGACAAGTTGAAATTACCCATGTCCCATAAACTATGTGCCACCATAGATTTGTCTAGATAGACATTAAATAGTAGATCTACTTAAGCTAGAAGTTCATGGTTCTTACCTTAGCAAGTAAGAACACCTCTTTTCGGTGTGGGGTAACACCGGATTCCATGTTATAGCTCCCATGGTCTCTACATGTCGATTAAAGGTAAATCTCCCACAATAATGGACTAAAGTTACTTTATGAAATATCTCACATGTGTTTTTAAGATGATTCCTACTTGCATTAACTATGGTCATGGTTTGTGTACCATTTAGATATGAGTACAACTTTCCACCCTTAGATAGATGGTCAGTTCAAGCTGACGATTTAGGTGTTGGAGGATATGCTCCAAGCTTATGTGATTGATCTCGGTGCTAGATGGGATCGACATTTATTTTTCTCTGAGTTTGCCTACAATAACAGTTACTATTCCAGTATTTAGAAGGCCTCATTTAAGGCATTGTATGGAAGATGATGTAGATCTTTGAATGGATGGTTTGATTCAGCTAAGATAGACTATTTAGATACAAACTTGATTAAAGATGTTATTGAGTAGGTCCGTATATTTCAGGGTAGACAGTTGACAGTGTATAGTCGACAGAAGAGTTATGCATATCGGAGCTCTGAGCCCTAGGGTTCATGGAGGGTTATCATGTTTGGCTCTGACTGTTACCCATGAAGGGTGTAATGACGTTTGGAAAGAAGGACAGCTTAGCCTTAGATTCATTGGACCTTTTGAGATCTTGAGTTGAGTGGGAATGTTGACCTATATTGTCCTTGCAACCTAGCTTGTCAAGAATGCATCATGTGATCTATGTCACTATGCTTCGAAAGTACGTGCCAGATAAGTCCCATGTACTTTCACTTGATTCGGTATTGATGTAGGTCTATACTTGTCCTTTGAGGAGGAGCCTATAGTCATCGTGAGTAGACAAGTCTAAAAGCTTAGGACCAAGGAAATTGCTTCAGTGAAGTTGTAGTGGAAGCACCATTCAATTGGTGAGAAGACTTGGGAGACAAAGTCGGTTATGTGTTATAGATATACATAGTTGTTTTAGGCTTCAGGTACTTTCTGTTGCTTTATGTTCGATGAAAAATATAGTTTTAAGTAGTGAATAATGTAATGACCCAATTAGTCATTTTTGAAATTTTTTGTAAAATTACCATTTCCTCTCCTGATATTGTCCCTGGGTTATTTCTAATTAAGTTTTGAAAGTTGGTTTCAAACATTAAGTAAAAAAATTCTGAATTTTTTTATATTTGAGTTTGAAAGGCTAAAATTGTTTAAAATGGTTTTTGGTGTCTTATGGAGTTTCTAGTGTCAGAATGAAATTTCATCAATTCCATTAGTCCTGATATGTGGAAATTGGTTTACGAGAGTTGTGGGTTTTAGATTCAGAGTCTTTTTAAGGATTTGATGTCCTAAGTTGGAAATTTATGAAATTTTAGTCTTTGGGTTGACTGTAGTCAACATTCGGGGTTCAGATGCTCGGATCAAAATTCTGACAGTTCTATTGGATTCAGGGGATGAATTTTGACCTAAGAGATGTCTTGGTTGAATTTTCAGAGGTCCCGAGCTAGATTTAGCATTTTTAGGCATTATGTTAGTTCCTCATGACTTCCACAAGTTTCAGGTCAAGAAGACCTTGGATTCGTGTTTCGACGATTCTATTGAGTCTGATCGTTGAGTATGGTCAAATTGCATATATTGTTTGTGTGTGCGGAGTTTCGAATGAATTCCTAGGGTCATTTCGATGCTTTGAGTGTTGATTGTGTTTATGGTGTTCCAAACCTCACATTCCCGAAGATATCTTCACGATCATGATAGTCACGTTAACAAAGACCTACTCACAATAGTGAAGGAAGCCCTTGTCCAGACCCTCTTGAGTGGTAGAGTTGATGAGTGGTATAGTTGCACTCATTTGAGGCTTATTTTGCTCAACAATTAGTGTACGAAATGCCTAATTATATGTTATTCTAATGATATTTTGATGATTTGTAGTTATGAAGGCTAAAGGAAAAGTCAAGGATGAATGTGTGAAAGCATGGCCAAATATGCAAAAAGAAGTATAAATTATATACTATTGATCGCCAAACGAGAAAGGCAAATTCCCTAATTGGTACGATATCACCCAAATTGACAGTGCACTAAGCTTATTACTCGAGGTTGGTTGTGAACTCATGGAGAAATGTTGATGTGTCGAATGCCAAAGAAGAATAGGGCGAACATCACTGAAATTGATAGTACCAGATGACAAAATAGAAGTTCAAAAGTCAAAACAACGGTGGTGATCGGCGGCTCGCTGAACGAGAAAAGTAGACTCAAATAGGACCGCTGAATAAGGTTCAAACACCTGAAGCCTGGAGCAAAGAAAAGGTGAGTTGAAGCACAATTGGTGACTCAATAAATAAGCTTGGTGAGCCCGACTAACGTCACCGAGTAAGAAGCGCATTGAATTTTGGATCGAATTTTGGGAAACTATAAATATCCCAAAGAAGAGAGAAAACAAAAATTCGAAATTGGTGAGAAAGCTCTGAGTATTTTTGAGAGAGAAAAACTTCTTATTGAAAAAAACAAACAGTTTTAATTTTTTAGGTTTTTGAATTGGTGATCCTACATTTGATGAATTGAGGTTGAATTCAAAGTAGGTTTTCTTGTAATTGCTTAAATTCATGTTACTCATAGCTATTTTCATGCAAGGTATAATTTACTTACACTATGTGATGTGTGGCTAAAACCCCAATCTTTTGGGGTATGGTTAAGGGGTTAGGTGTTGATTTAATTTAGTGGGTATGTTGAATTGCTTAGTTTTATAGTTGTTAATCATGTATTTGAACTGCTACCATGTGATTATTTCATAAAATAAGGTGGCCAACTTAATTTTAACTTCAATCTCGCTTTGGTGCTCGAAACAGACCAATAAGAGTGGGTAATTAGTTTAATGTTTGCAATTTTGTTGTCACGCCCCGAGCTACCCCCAAGACGCGGACACGGGACCTAGGACCACAAGTGATCCCAAGCTAACCCTGCTGGCATGATCATGAGCATACTAAAGATAATAAACTGATGCGGAAGCTAATTCATAAATAAATCTGAAAAGATGGGGAATACCCATATACTATAACTGAATATATCAAATCTGAGAGTTTAATACAAAAGAAATATCAAACTCAAAATACTAAGCTGAATCTAACTATGTCTGAAATAAGCCTCTAAACTGACTAGAAATGTTGGGACATGCCCCAACTAGATCTAGCAAAACTGAAACTAAAGACTAAAAATACTGAAAAGAAACTCATGACTATTGTCCTCGGAGAATGAGGACTCACCACTGATTCTGCTGAACTGGAGATCGGGAACCGATCTAAGCGTGATCTGGATGCTGAGAACCTGAACCTACATCACGAGAAGATGTAGCGCACGTATGCGTCAGTACTTGAAAGGTACTGAGCATGCAGGATAGAGTAAAGCTGAAATAACATATAACTGAACAAAGCAATAAAGCAATGAAATAATCTGAACATGATATAGATACTGAAAATACTGAATACTGAGCTAACTGATGCAATGACCAAATTTATAACATGCTGAGACTGAATACTGACTGTACTGAAATATGGTCAATGCAATAGAGTCTGACTGAACTGTGGGAGCTACTAATAACCGACATAAAACCACATGAGCTAAATGTGGAGTCCGATGTATACGCCCCATCGAGAGGACCCAATATACCCTGCCAGAGGTATAGAGGCATGCTGGCGTGATCACTAAACTGATGTTGCCCACAGAGGGGACTTACACCTACGTGGCTCGTAGTTCTGGGACTATATGGGTACGCTGAAACCCTAGTCCAACTCGGTATTATGCTACTCCCAATGAATTAAGTGGTTAACTAGTTATGACTGAATTTCTGTAAATACTGGATAGCTCGAAACTGAACATGCAAACTGAGAATGCAACAATTAATCTGATAATGATGCATTCATAAACTGAGGCATGTAAAACTGAATACTGAAATATCTGACCTAGCATGTGTAATTCAAGAACTAAAGAAATACATAGCTAGGGTTCTGAAATTCATGCGATAAACTGAGCAATAACATGATAATCTGATTTGGAACATTTAAATAACTAATTCATGATGATCTGCTATAATTCTAGAAACCCTAGGTTTGTTCATAATCATGGAATCAAGAATCTGACTGAATTCTAGGGACCTAATGGGCGAAAGGAACCCACTAGTGAAATCCCACATACCTGGTGACGAATTCCACGGAGAAATCTTTCGATTTTGGGGCTGGAACTGAAGGAACCTCGCTGCGTTCTTGAACTAGGGTTCTTGACCTTTTTCTCCTCTCTTGCTTCTAATTTTTCTAAGTTTTGATTAATGAATTTGACTTAGGTAGGTTCTAGTTATGTTTCTAGGCTTAAACTAATTAAAACCTCATGATTTAGGGTCTAAACAATGTATCTTAGGGGTTAAACGAAATAGAAAAAGACCAAAAGACCCCTGAATTAACTGCTATCGGAGTGACTGACGGAATGGACCTACGGTCCGTCAATCAATCGACGATCCGTCGATTGGGTCCATAGCTCGAGTCTGCCCGACAGGGCTTCACTAAAACGGGCATAACTTTTTACTCAGAGGTCAGAATTTAGCAAACTCGGTGGAGTTGGAAAGATAATTCAATTATCTATCTAACCATAGGTCATGGTACACATAATTCATTTTGTGCTAAGAGTTATGACCATCTGAAGTTGACCCATCATTATTTTTCAACTAACTGGTTGTTGACCCTCATCTACGGTCAGACCTACGGATCGTGGATTGAATGACGGTTCGTGCTGGTCGACCGTAGTTTGTGTCAGAGGCTGGGTAAGGGAAGTATCGATCCACGGACCGTGGTCTAATCTACGGACCGTGAGTCTGTCTATGAGTCGGGACTTAGCCAAATTTTCTGACTGAGTACTGGGGAAGTTTTCTGTCACAAACCACGGACCTGTAGGACGGACCGTGAGTCCATCTACGGTCCGTGGATGGTGTCCGTGAGTGCCACCTATAACTCCAGAAATCTGAAATCTCTATTTTCGGATACGGGGTGTTACATTTGTTATGCTTAATTGTAAATCCAAGGTACTAGGTTAAATTGAAGTTCACATGAATGAGACCGAAATGAGATTTCATGAACTAGTGTTATGAGATCGAAAGAAGACTAACATTGTTGAAGATGACCTGGCCTATCTATGATTATTTAGTTTTATTGAGAAATATTTGATACTACACCTAGTGGTATAAATGTTCAATCCCCACAACCCTAGACTAAATTAATTTCGTGAACTTTTGCTTGCTTTAATATTGGTATAATTGTGCACCTGAATTTGGGTTGTTAAATTTAGTGGGATCATCCACTCATTTGCCATGTTTACTAAATTAAGATTAGTTGCGAGTTAATTCACTAATTGGGTCCTTAACCTTACATCATTCCTTGTGGGATTCAACCCCAACTCTTAGTTGGATATTTTTATAGATGATAACCGTTTACTCTTTGGATTTGTTTTGAAGAGTGATTTGAGCGTTATAAAAATGGTGCCGCTGTTGAGGAATGGTAGTTAGGAATTCAATTTGAGAACTAAGTTGCATACTAATTTTTTTGGTGGTTGAATAAACTTATGCTTAGACCTCTTCTTGTGTTCTTTTGGTAGGTGAAACAATGAGTACATATGGTGGTGACGACTCTACTCTCCAACTCCATGAGTAAGACAATAATGTTAGAAAAGAAGATGAGGTGATTTCTCATATCACCAATGAAGTTGGAGTAATTTGGTTACCACCGGTACATAAGGATACCACACTTGTTATAACCAAGTCCATGTTGCAGCTTATCAAATTGAAAGGATTATTTGGGGGCTTCGAACATGATCCTAACAAGCACCTTGCAAGTTTGTGAGTGTGTGTAACCCTTTTTCAGCTAATGGTATTTCACAAGAGTCAATGTGGTTGAGATTATTCCATTTTTCATCAATAGGGGAAGCAAAACTAGGTGGTTGATTGAGTTGCCAAGAAAGTCTATTACCTCATGGGAAGAATTGATTGAAACTTTCCTTAAGAGGTTCTTTCCTCTGTCTAATGTAATGAAATTGATGAAAGATATTCAAAATTTTGAAAGAATGAATGGAGAACCCGCTCATCAAGCATCGTTACGTTTTAGAAAGGTGTTGTTACGATGTCCAAGACATGGTTTTCCTGATGAACTGTTGTTACAATATTTTTATCAAAGTCCTGATATTGTAAATAAAGGATTGGTTAATCATCTTGTTTGGGGCAGTATAATTAAACAATCATTCGTAGAAGCATTTAGGTTGTTCGATGACACGACCAAAATTAACCAAGCTCGGTACACAAGTGAAGATTATGTGTCACTTCCACACTGGGATGCTTAAGGAACAAAAAGAGAAAAACAAAAGCATGACAAAACCATTGCTAAATTGACTACCCAACTCGAATTGTTATCCGAGCGTGTTATAGAAGGTGAGATGAATTTTGTGAATGCAATGTCCCAGACAGTGTATGATGATGAGACTCACATGAGAGGTGGAAAATTGGAGGGTTTTCGGCCTAGCTATCCAAGGCTTGCCAGAAATCAAGGTTGGACCAAAAAATTGATGAAAGTTGGTACGAAAGGAAATGTGAAGCTGCTACATATATGCAGCCTTTCAATCTACATGATCCGATGAATACTACAACCGATGATTTGTTTGCGTAAATTCTACACAAAGTGGAGGGTTCAGATATGATTTTGAATGAAGAGTGACGCTTCATCTTTGTCCACCATGGTAATCTCACACTCATCATCCATTAAGTTGCTTGAAGAAAAGATGGAGAAGTTGACTGTTCTTCTGTATACTAATCCATATGAGAATTCAATGACCCATTTAAATGAAAATTAGAAGGATGCTATCCAAGTTTCAGCTATAGTTACTAGAACTGGGAAGTCTTTGCAAGAAATAACAAGGCTCGAAAATGTAGATGCTCAAGGGGTGAATTCTGATGATGAATCACCTAAGGAAATGAGTAAGACACAAACAAAAGAAGTTGACGGTGAACCGAAGTCAAAAGTAAGGAAGGCAGTGTTCATACCTCATCCATATTGCCCCA
Organism: Solanum stenotomum; assembly: GCF_019186545.1. Taxonomy (NCBI): domain Eukaryota; kingdom Viridiplantae; phylum Streptophyta; class Magnoliopsida; order Solanales; family Solanaceae; genus Solanum; species Solanum stenotomum. The sequence continues at coordinate 46,706,883 of NC_064285.1, read as the reverse complement.
AATAGAGATAAAGCCTCATTTTCCTCAAAGATTAAGAAAGAAAAATGACAATGCAAAATTTCAAAAGTTTGTGGAGATAGTGAAAGATTTGAAAGTGAATATTCCATTGGTGGAAGCCCTGACTAAAAAGTCAGGTTATGCCAAATATATGAAGGAATTTGTGACAAATAAGAGGGTGATAGATTGTGAAATAATTGAAATGTCGCAAACATGTATTGCAGTGATGACCAAGAATACAGTCCAGTCCTCCAGAAAGATGATCTAAGAGCTTTCACTATTCCATGCATTATTAATGCGTGCACTTTCGCAAAAGCCTTGTGAGATCTTGGTGCAAGTATAAATTTGATGTCACTGACGATATTTAATAAGCTTAGGCTTGATGAACCAAATCCGACAAACATGAGGCTCTTAATGGCTGATCGTTCATAAAGAGGTCAGTTGGCGTGGTCTCTGATGAGTTGGTGAAGGTTGATAGATTTGTGTTCCCCACTAATTTTGTAGTGCTTGATTGTGAAATTGATATTAATATGCCAATTATCCTTGGTAGACCATTATTGGCCACGGGCAAAGCTTGGTTGATGTGGAAGGTGGTGAGTTGATATTCCAAGTTAATGATGAAGTAGTTAGCTTCAATATTCATAAATCAATTAAATATCCAAGTGATCTGTACGTTGTATCTCACTTGGATCAGATTGATGAAATTGTGGCAAGTATTGGAGATGCAGTATTGTGGGGAATCATTGGCTCAAGTGCTACTCCATTATGATCTAGCCTAAATAAGGGACTATGATGAAGTTGTGGCTGCTCATGTGGGCGTGGGCTCACACACTTCGTTTCAAATAAAACTTGATCTCAATTTGTCTAGTCGAGAGGCACCATCAGCAAAGCCATCTATTATTGAGCCACCAAATTTAGAATTGCAGTAACTCCCCCCTCATCTCGAATATTCCCTTTTGGGGGATAACAACACACTTTCGGTGATTATTTCGAGTAATATTAAATAATGGCAAGTGGAGTTGTTACTCATAGTGTTGAAGAGGCACATTAGAGCCTTGGGGTGTTCAATTGTCGAAATCGTGGGAATTTCACCGGGTGTATGCACTCACAAAATTAAATTGGCTGAAGATTGCAAACCAAGCATTAAGCACCAACGACGGTTGAATCCCCCAATGCAAGAAGTTGTGAAAAAAAGAGATTATAAAATGGTTAGAAGTAGGAGTTATTTTTTCAATTGCGGACAGCCAATGGGTAAGTCCGGTCCAATGTGTCCCTGAAGGGTGGTATCACGGTAGTTACAAATGAAAAAGTTGAACTTGTCGCCACTAGACCCGTGACCAGGTGGTGTGGGTGTATGGACTATCGGAAGCTTAACTTATGGACCAAAAAGGATCATTTCCCCATTCCATTTATTTATCAAATACTTGATAGGCTCGCGGGCAAGGGGTGGTATTGCTTTCTTGATGGGTATTTCGGGTATAACCAAATCTTCATTGTACTTGAGGATTAAGAGAAAACAACTTTTATATATGTCATGACCCTAGGGTATCCCCTAGACGTAACAAGGCACATAGAACCTCGAAAGGCCCCATTTAAGCCACTTAACATATCATAACATAAAGCATTAGAACAATAAGAGTAAAACACATTTCAAGTCTTAAAAATTTTTCATAAAAGCAAAGCGGAAGTCTAGACTTGTCTCAATTATCCATCTATTACAATACTTGAATCAAATAGGGACACAACTCATACTACATAATCTGAAAGTCAAATACAAGAATGAAACTACTAAATGAAGATATCTAAACTAGGTCAATACCAAAATTTATTTCTCGCTCAGGAGGAATACCGGGTAAATCATCAAGAAAAACTTTTGGAAACTCATTCACTACCGGAACCGACTCTAGAGAAGGGGTTTCAGACTCAACATCCATCACCCTAAGAAAATGGTAAATACATCCTTTGGAGATCATTTTCCTAGCTTTAAGGCAAGAGACAAATTGACCTCTAGGCATAGAATTTCCCCCTTTCACCTCTAAGATAGGCTCATTTGGAAATTGGAACCTAACCACTCGAGTTCTACAATCAATAGAGGCATAACATGCATGCAACCAATCCATACCCAAAATCACATCGAAGTATAGCATGTCTAACTCCACCAAATCCACCAAAGTAACTTTATGGGACAAGGAAATGGGACAGCTTCTATAAACCCTCTTAGCCACTATCAAGTCACCAACCGGGATAGAGACCGAAAAAGGTTCTACTAACACTTCGGAGAGTATTTCAAACTTCATAGCCACAAAAGGTGTCACAAAGGACAAGGTTGCACCGTGATCTAACAAGGCATATACATCAATAGAAAAGACTTTTAACATACCGGTCACCACATCCGGGGAGCTTTCTTGGTCACCTCGGAACGAAAGAGCATAAAACTGGTTTTCCTTTTAGGCATTGGAGTTTGAACCGCTTGGAGGAGCTTGTTTATCTTCCCTTCCCTTAACCTTGAGCATCAGGAAATCTCTCACCTTGTGGCCCATCTTCCCACAACTAAAACACCCATCGGTGCCAACTAGGCACTTACCATCATGCTTTCTACCACATTTGCACAATTAGGCATATCAACATAAGAACCACCACTATTACCTCCTAGAGGTTTGGGGTTGGAAACCCTATCCTTGTTGACCCTTGGAGCACTAGAGGAGCTTTGGTTGGAAAACCTTTGTCTAAACCTTGGTCGACCTTGTCCATCGGACCTAGTATTGGAGAAGTTCCCATCACCGGTTCTAGCTCTTTTCACCTCTCTATTCTTTTTCTTGAGTTTTCACTCCTCAATTTGTTAAGCGTACACCATAAGCATTGAGATATCCATGTCATTATGGAGCATTGTCGTACGGCATTCTTCTTCAACCAAGTCGAAAACACCCGTTAAAAACCTACTCATCTTATCCCTCGAATCTACCACCATAACCGTAGCATACTTAGACAATTGAGTGAATTTTAAGGAATACTTTTTTACGCTCATACTTCCTTGATGAAGTTTAATGAATTCCTCCACCTTGGCTTCCCTCATCTCTCAGGGAAAGAATATATCAAGAAATGCCAATTTGAACGTTTCCCATTCAATCGGTCCCGAACTTACGGGTTTTCCCCTCTTCCATAAATCATACCATACTTGAGCAACATCCTTTAGTTGGTAGGCGGCCAACTCCGCCTTCTCTTCCGAAGACACCCCCATAATAGCAAGAACTTTATAAACCTCATCAATAAACCTTTGGGGATCCTCTTCCACTTTAGATACATGAAATTCGAGGGAGGATTCATTCTAGCAAAATCCCTAACCGTTGAAGCAGTCGAATTCACATTAGGGTTCGCCGGAGCTACAACTTCTCTATTGGCTTGAGCCATCACGACTTAAGCTAACATTTGGATAGTAGACCTAAACTCCGCATGGGTCACATTTTCAACCAAAGGATCAATCGAAGATTGATTATCTTGAGGAGGAGCTCCTTGATTCACAATATCCTCTTCTACCTTTCTAGCATTAGCCTTTCGTGTATTCATATACTTAAGACACATGAGAAGGATTAAGAGAGGGATTTTATAGAGTTAAAATCTAAGGCACGACTTAAAAGTAATGAAAGAAGTATAGTTTCATAACTATCTTATAGCCTCTCATTCATAAATGTTGTGCGCTTCACACTTATGAACAATGCTCTACTATATGTGTCTTATGAGACATCATCATAGAATCATTATAAACCTTGTGCCTTGATGCCAAGTTTGTCACGACCCAAGGGTACCCCCTAGATGTAACAAGGCACATAGAACCCTGAAAGGCCCCATGTAATCCACTTAGCATATCATAACATAAAGCATTAGAACAATAAGAATAAAACACATTTCAAGTCTTAAAAAGTTTTTCATAAAAGCAAAACGGAAGTCTAGACTTGTCTCAATTATCCATCTATTACAATACTTGAATCAAATAGGGACACAACCTATACAACATAATCCGAAAGTCAAATACAAAAATGAAACTACTAAATGAAGATATATGTCCTCGAATCATGAGGACTCACCAACAAGCAAGGAGAAATGAGTAAATCCAAGCTATAGCCACAATGAGAACCACCTTGAGAATCGGACCCTACACTTGGGGAAAATGTAGGAAAATACGGGTTAGTACAAAAATGCACCAAGTATGATAGCCACGCATAAAATCATGAAAACATGCTAAAAGGGACATTTTAGTTGAATGCATGCAATTTACTAAGTTAAAGCTTCATTTTAAAGATAATGGAAAGCATAAGTCATAAGCATACTTAACTCATAGATCATCATATCATAAGAGGAACATACCATACATACCCTCAAGGCATACTTGTGCAATGCATGAATAAGATCCCATAATCTCACCCATACTAAGTATAGCCTCTTCAGTAACTATAACTCATCATTCATACTCTTGTTCATACTAACATAATAATGGGGAATAAGCCTTAACCGACATAGACCATGTGAGCTTACCATGGAATCCAGTGTCTACCCCACATCGAAAAGGGGTTATCCTACTTGCCTAAGGTAGAACCATACTCTTAGCTAAGGTGGATCCACTAGCTAACTACCTATGTGGTTACATTATTTATGGGATAAGGAGATTTCTATTAGAAACCCGGACTCAACTAAGGTAGAAGGTTTCCATCTCACGAGATACATACTTTGGGAACCCGGACTCAACTAAGGTAGAAGGAAACAATTTGGAAAGCCGGATTCAGCTAGTGTAAAAGCTTTCATTGAGAAGCTGGACTCAACTAGTGTATAAGCTTCCATCTCATATTCATATCCACTCGGTGCTAAGCAATAATTCCCATGGATTACATATTAAGTGTTGACTTAAGTTCATATTCATAGAAGAATGCTTGATACTCAATCCAACATAATTCATACTATAGCTCATAGATTCAATAGGTGAGAATAACATTTCAACCTTAGAATCATCATATTGTGAGAAAGCCTTTCACATCATATCATAATCATACATAAGTGTGTATATGAGGATAACCTTCCAAAAACACAACAACTAGATCATAATCATAATCACTTTACTCTCAAAGTGTTCAAAAAGCATATACATAAATCTCATAATCATGCATAATTCTCATACTTTGTCCTTCAAGGACCATAGATCATATTTCCATCAACACATCTAGAATTACTACATTAGACATGGATAATAACATAATTCAAGTAACATAACTATCACAAGCATAATCTCATAATATTCTTCTATAATTAACAAACCCACATCACAAGATCATAATTGAGTAATACGGGGGCTTCATGGGTTCTTGGGGATTTCAACGTAAAAACCATAATAAATCATCAGTTCAATCATATATAACTAAGTCAAACATTAGAATCATTTTTTAAAGGAACCCATGACTTGGAGAGAAACCCTAACTTTAGGGGAATTTCTATCTTTTAAATTGGGGTTTTGAAGTGACTCCATGGATGAAGGACTACCATACCTTAGCAATAAATTCCAATGTGATTGAGTAGAAATCCTTGATCCTTCAACCCTAGCTTCACCTTCCTTCTTCTTCTTCCTTGGAGGTCTAGAGAGAGAATTTTTTTAGAGGAGATGAACTTTGGGAATTGTTTGGGTGTTTGGAAATTATGACTTATTTTAGGTGAATTTGACTTTAAAATGACTTATATAATGATCCTAAACTTACCCAAAACGACTTCACTTTGATAGGACTTATATCGAAATTTCCCAAAAACCACTCACTTAAAGTGAGCTGCCCAGGTGCCACGAGGGGTTCCACGAGCCGTGGTCATGATGATGAGCCATGGTCCCTCTCGTGGACTTGAGGCAGTGGCTAGGCTCTTTAGCTCACAAGCCCAAGGAACCTTCACGAGGGGCTCCATAAGCCATGGTCCCTCTCGTGGGCCTTGAGGCAGTGTCTAAGCCACCCTTCATCATCCCTCAACCACAAGGCATGTTCAAGGCCACTCCCATGAGTTGTGAAGTGGCTCGTGTGGAGGAGCCAATTTGAGGCAGCCTTAAGGAGGCTACTGCCTCCACCTCCACGAGTGGCACCACGACTCATGGTGACCACCACTGGTTGTGAAAGCCCTTGTGGTCTTAGGGCAGTCCCTTGGCAAGGCTTGGGTAGCCTTGGCCCTTTCCTTGGCCCTCGGCCTTTGCCCCTTTTCCCTTGGCCCTAGACCACCTCCATGACCCTAACCCTCAAACGTAGCTCTAGTTTAGCCTACTAGTTTTCGAGGTGTTACGACATACTCTTATGGTACATTTGCTTTCAAGAGAACTCTCTTTTGGTTGTGCAATGCACTGGCTACCTTTCAATAGTGCATGTTATCTATCTTTGTGGATATGGTAGAGGACTCCATGAAAGTGTTCATGGATGATGTTTTGGTCGTAGGAGACTCTTTCGAAGAATGTTTGAAGCATTTGGAGATGGTGCTTAAAAGGTGTATAGATTTGAATTTGGATCTTAATTAGGAGAAATGTCAATTTTTTGAGAAGGAAGGAATTGTGCTTCTGTACAAAATTTTTGGGGCTGGTATTGAAGTTGATCAAGCTAAAATCCAAGTAATTGAAAAATTACCTCCCCAATTTTGGTAAAGGGAGTATGAAGTTCTTGGTCATGATGGGTTCTATATGTGGTTCATTAAAGACTTCTCCAAGATTGTTCTTCCATTGTGCAAGCTTCTTGAGAAGGAAAGCACATTTATTTTTTATAATGCATGTTTGGAAGCTTTCAAGATGTTGAAGGAGAAACTCGTCTCGGCCCCTATCATTATAGTACCCGATTGGAATCTCCTTTTTGAAATGATGTGTGATGCTAGTGGCTTGAAACTAGGGGTTGTTCTTAGGAAACACAAAAACAAGTTTTTTTCATTCCACTTATTATTCCAGCAAAACCTTGAATTGTGCTCAAACGAATTACACCGTGACTGAGCAAAGTTGTTGGCTATTGTATATGGGTTTGAGAAGTTTAGAGCTTACTTATTGGGTACCAAAGTGATTGTCCATACTGATAATGCAGCTCTACAATACTTTTTGGCAGAGGTGAAGCTAGGTGGGGGTTCATGAACCCAGTAGCTTTTTGGTAGATATTATATTTGTACTGGAAAATTAATTAAATATATATGTAATTAATTTGTGAACCCTTAACAAAATTGATTGACGTTTATTAACGAAATTTAGAACCCCACAACTCTCAATCCCCGCTTCGCCTCTGCAGTTAATGGCAAAGAAAGAGGAAAAACCAAGACTGATCTTATGGGTGATCCATCTTCAAGAATTTGACTTTAAAATAGAAGATAGAAAGGGGTGTGAAAACCAAGTATCTAACCACATATCAAGGCTAGAAGCAGATGCTAAAGTGGCTGAGGAGAGAGATATTGATGATGCTTTCCTTGATGAATTGGTAACGTTAATTTCTACACCTTTGTCCCTTGGTATGTTGATTTTGCAAATTTTATTATATGTGGGTTGTTACCTAATGATTTGAGTAGCCATCAAAATAGGAAGTTCTTGTTTGATGTAAAGAAGTATATATGGGATGAACCTTTCCTCTTTAGAGAATATGTTTATAATATTATCTTGTGTTATATACTCGAAGTGGAGATACAAGAAATACTAGAAGCATGTCATGCTTTGCCTGCATGTGGACATCATGAAGGCATCTGTGCAACCTCCAAGGTTTTACAATGTGGCTATATTGGCCCACTATGTTTAGAGATGTTCATGCTTTTTGAAAATGTTGTGTTCAATGTCAAATGCAGAGGAGTATCTCTAGGAGACATGATTTGTCACTGTCGCAAATCCTTGAAATTGAGTAATTAGATGTTTGGGGGATTGATTTCATGGGCCCTTTTCCTAGCTCATTTAGGAATAAATACATTCGTGTGGCAGTTGACTATGTTTCCAAATGGGTGGAAGCCATGGCATTACCATGAAGGAAGAAGCGTCACAAAGTTTCTCAAGAAGAATATTTCACAAGGTTTGGGACCTATGGTCCATTATAAGTGATGGGGGGTCACATTTTTGCAACTGTCAATTTGAAGCACTTCTATCAAAGTATGGATTCAAGCACAAAGTAGCAACACTGTGCCATCAACAATCTAGCGGACAAGTTGAGGTATCAAATCGAGAGATAAAGAGCATATTAGCCAAAATAGTATATGTCCACCGCACCGATTGGTTTAGCAAACTTGATGACGCACTTTGGGCCTATCACACAACATTCAAGTCTTCTATTGGTATGTCTCCATACAAGTTAGTATTTCGGAAGGCATGTCATCTTCCAGTTGAGTAGAGCACAAAGCCTTATGGGCATTGAAAAGAATAAATTTGAATAGGGAAATGACTTCCAAGAATCGTGTGTGTCAAATCCTTGAGTTGGATGAATTTTGACTGCAAGCATATGAAAGCTCCGCTCTCTATAAAAAGAAAGTTAAACAGTGGCATGATGCAAAGATCTTGACTCGTGAGTTTAGAATGGGGGAGCTAGTCCTACTTTTTAATTCAAGGTTAAAACTCTTTTCGGGAAAGCTTAAGTCCAAGTGGACTGGTCCTTACACATTCATGGGGGTGTATGGAAATGGCGCAATTGAAATTGAAGAAGCAAAGGGGGGTGAGATTCAAAGTTAATGGTCAAAGGTTGAAGGTGTACTTTGGAGAAGTGTCACGACCCAGGGGTACCCCCTAGATGTAACAAGGCTCATAGAACCCCGAAAGGCTCCATATAAGTCACTTAGCATATCACAACATAAGATAATAGAAAAGTACGAAAATTTAAAATATTTTTCAATACAATTAAAGTTTCATAAAACGAAGCAGAAGTCTATTACACTTGTCTCAAACCATCTAATACTTGAAAAGAGTTAGGAACACAACCCATACAAAAGTCTAAACATAAAAGGAAAGGGCGATCAAGTCCTCGATGCTATGAGGACTCACCAAAACTTCTCTTCTTGATCTACTATGAACCTAACCACGAGGATGGAAGTCAATATCGTTGAACCCTACATTTGATAAGAAAATATGCAAAAGTATGCGTTAGTACAATAATGTACTAAATATGATAGCTAGCATAAATCATCAACATAAGCATATAAGAGGCATTAGTCAACATAAGACATATATCATAATCATAAGAGACAATAACATAAGTCATTAGCATAAGAGACATCATCATAAGACATAGGCAATAAGCATAACAGATAACGACATAGTCTTAGGCATAATCAATGCATCTAGTTTAAAATAACATAAGAGAAACACTTCATAAGCCACCTCAAGGCAAGCTTGTGCAATGCATGGACAAGACCCCATAATCCCACCCATGCTAAGTAAGTCACTTTAGGTCCTCATTCATCTTTACCATCTTTTGATCTCATCCTTAGCTTATTTCTCATAGACAAGAGAACATTCACCTTTAGTCACACATGTATTGGAAGGGCCTTTCAAGGTACAATCCAAACTAAGCATACATCATAAGCATATTCATTACATAGATCATAGTAATATAAAAGGAACATATCATAACTACCCTCAAAGCATACTTGAGAAATGCATGAATAAGACCCCATAAATCTCATCCATGCTAAGTAAAGCTTCTTGAGTAACCATAATTCATATTCTTGTTGTGGGAATAAGCCTTAACCGACATAGACCATGTGAGCTTAACATGGAATCTGGTGTTACCCACACCGAAAAGGGTTGTCCTACTTGCCTAAGATAGAACCATGGTTTGTTAGCTTAGGTGGATCCATCAGCTAAATAACCTACGAGGGCACGTAGTTTATGGTATAAGGAGATTGCTACTAGAAACTCGGCCTTTCTGACGAAAGAGCTTCCATCTCAAGAGATTGCTTTTAGGAACCCAACCTTGTTATCGGAAGAGTTCCCATCTCATATCAATATCCACTAGATGCTAAGCATGAATCCCACGGGGTACTTATTAAGTCATAACTTGTTTCATTAGAATAACTCATTAGATCATGCGTGAGAATAACCTTTCACCGTCCATGTCTATATGTAACATTAAATTCAATTAGGTGAGAAAGCCTTTCAACCTAGAATCTTCATTATGTGAGATGTTCATTATGTGTTCATGAGAATAACCTTTCAATCAACACAACAACATTATCAAAATCATGGACACTTCACTCTCAAAGTGTTATCAAAGCATATACATAAATCTCATAATCATGCATAATTCTCATACTTTTCCCTTCAAGGATCAAAGATCTTATTCAATCAACAAATCTAGAATTCACTACAATAGACATGGATATATTCATAATTCAAGTAATCAAGTCACTACATGCATAATCTCATATACTCTCAATATAGGTCATGTGGGTAACGTCATTCCACAATAATACCATATACAAATCAACATACATAATAACTTCACTCTTAAAGCCTTAACATTCCTAGTTCATGAATATTAGATTTTACCCTCAAGGCCCTAGAAATCACATTTATACTACAACCCTTACTCTCAAGCAATATTTCACATGGTCATCATATATGCCTAATTCTCAAGACAATCTAATCACATGCTTCATTCTTAAGCAATTTTAGTCATATATCATCACATAAACTCAATCTCAACACTACTAATCATGATTCGTCATATAAGCCCTAATCTAATCAATTCATGTCTACAAGCTTTACTTTTAAGCAATTCATATATAGGTGCTCTAATCTCAAGCAATTCATAAAGTAATTCATCAATCTTAGAAGGTCACATCTAAGCCCTCAATTTCCCCTTTCATGGCATAAAACCAAACTATATCAATTACATCTCTTTATACATGGGTTAGGCATGTAAACATGAAATTTCATCTTATAAAACATGATATACTACTAATTCAATCATAAACTACCTTTATCCACTCAATTGAATCATCATACAATAATACCCACAATATAGGAAGAAACCCTAACTAGAATTGAGGGTTCATCATCACAATTGGGGGAAATATGGGGGCTTCATGAAAGGAACCCATGAATGAATAAGCCATCATACCTTGATTACAAAACCTACCAAGCTTGAAACAATGGAGACTTGACCTAGTTTAACCCTTTCATTCTTCTTCATTGAGTTTACTAGAGAGAGATTTTTTGAGAGGATGAAGTTTTGGGTTTTAGAAATAATGAGGTGAATGAGTTGGTCTTTGACTTAAAAAGGCTTATATAGGTGTATAAAACTAAGGCAAAATAACCTCACTTAATACCCATCTAAAAAGTAATTACCTAAAATAACCCCCACTTAATGTGGGGTTCCCAAGGACTACGCCCATCTTCACGATCCGTCAAGGGCACCACGGCCCTTGAAGGTGCCCGTGGTCCCTTGATCAGTAGCTAGGCTACCCTAGGATTTTCCCCACAAGCCTTCCCATGGGCTGTGGCGATTGTGAAGGAGAGCCTTTTTGGGGCAGCTTTAGAGAGGCTATTGCCTCACCACCATGGGTGGCACCACATGGCGTGGTGGCCACCATGGGTCGTGAAGACCCTCGTGATCATGGTGGGCAGTGCCTTGGTCAATTTTGGGCAGCCTTGGCCCCTTGCCCATTTTCCTTGACTTTTGCCCTTCTCCCTTGACGTTTAACCCTCACATTTAGCTTTAGGCACAGTAAATTTGGAGTACAAATTCTCCTAAGCTATAGGCACAGTCGGCGATCAACCTATGTTTGGCGATCCGTTTGACGGATCGGTGAGCTCCATTCTAAAATTGTTCAAGGAGTTCCTCTATCTACACTTAATCATGTTGTTTCTTTGCATTAAGGACACTATATTTTACTTTTTGGTGGGGTGAGGCATTGTGCCAATAGTCCCCTTTGATATGTATGTTGTTATGATAGTGTTTCATTTTAGTTTACTTGCTCTTAGCCTCCTTCTCTCAGATTTGCAATTACCCCATGAGTTTGGAAAATTGTGAAATGCTTGAGTTTTCATTAATAATAATTTAAGGATTGATTGTGTTCAATAACGATGTCTTGAATAGTACTCATGATGAGCATAATGTATAGTGTTGTTGCTGCAAGGATGAAATCGATGTGGTTGTACTTTTGACCAATCTCTTTGAATCTTTTGTTTACTAGTTGTATTTTGATGTGGGCACATCACACGTATGTTTTTGATCTTTTCAGATTGTGCTAAATAATTATATTTCGAAGTGTCATGTGTGGTGAGGCCTCACTTGAAAGCATGCGTTGGAATCCTAGAATTTGCCTTGTTAGTCTAATTGTCTAATCCTTGATAAATGTAAGGCGTGATCTCTGGCAACAATTCTAAGAGGGAACCCAAATTTCTATATCCTTTGTGATACCTTGTGAGAGTGTGCATCCGTTTTGGCATCGTTTGACCCTAAACCATTTGTTGACAAAACAAAATTAAAACCTCTTGAGCCAAATTGTCCCACCTTCTCACCCAAAATCCTTTTTGAAGTATTGCTATGTTTGAATAACCAATATAAGCCAAAATCCTAAGTTGGGGGTATGGAAAGGAAGCAGGAATGAAAGGCAAGTAAAGGGAAAAGAAAGATGAAATGAGACTCAACTTTGAAGTTTGTTACACAAAAAAGGAACCCCTCTTAAAAAAAAACATTGTGATGAAATGTTTTGAAAAATGGAAATTAAAAAGAGAATTTGATGAAATAAAGGATATTCCGAATAAAGTGAGTGAAAAGTCAAAGTTTGAATTCTCAAATGAAAAAAAAATAATGAAAAGAACTTGAGAAGAGGTGATCCAAATGTAAAAAGATGTTTCACTTGTGCATTAGTAAAACTCTGCTTCGTCATAAAAAAAAATTATAATTACCCAACAAAATTAAAAAACTTTCATGTAAAAACTTCCAAACAAATTAATGATTCAATAGTTAACGAAAACCTAATCTATTTTGTATTTCACCGATAATATCAAAGTTCCAGTTGGGAATTCCTTCTCCAAAATTGTTTGTCAACGAAATTAAACCCGTTTTCAAAATCTTCTTTCCAATCAGAAAAAAAACACAAATGTAATTGAATTCACTTCAACAGAGATTTTAGTATTATGAATGAAAATTTAAAAATCGATATTAGAAATTTGATGAACAAGTGGGATGAGTTCCTTGTCGTTTTTTTTTAATTTGTAACTGATGACAATTTTAGTGATGTGTTCCTTTTTAAAAATATTGAATTTGTAACTGATGCAAATTTTAAGTGATATGTTCTTTTTTAAAAAAATTCTCCCTTTTGTTAGTAAATAATTGTATTCTTTCAATTAAAACGAATTAAAAAAAATATAAATCAGATACATAACAACGAAAATATTGATATTTTTAATAACTATTCAAAAATGTGGTTCTTGTATCATGTTAAATGCTAAAATATTAATATTTTGAATAATTCCTCCTTTTTAAATATATTTCGTTTGAGAAGAAATTAATGAGTAATTTTTGGGATCAATTTCTTACATTTCCTTTAACCTAATTGGAAAATAGCAGAAAGGTAAACTGAGGGAAGCAGGAGGCGATAGAGAATCCCAGATGCAGTTGAAGAATTCATATTCATATTGATTGTTGTTGTTTTTGTATAAGGTTTAATGGCGTTTCAGGGTTTCGGGAAGAATACAGGCCCCATTGCCCCTCCTAAAGCGCAAACCCCTTTTGGGAATTCTCGCACTCCTTCTACCAGGTACTTTACTAGGGTTTTCGAAACTATTTTCATGCTTCTTTTCGCTGTTTTCCACACCTTGAATTGAATTTTGGAATAAAGTTAACTAGTTGCCATTAGGGTGATTTTTGCAATATTCAAACGAACTTTACTATCATGGTTTTCAGAGATTATATATTATACGTTAACTGAATATTTTTGATTTATCACCCAGTGACACTCTTCCTAAATGGGGCAATGGACAAAAATACATCTACCATGATTATGATGCCCAAGCCCACCAACAGTCTCCCCAAGTAGTGCCACCTTTACCTGAAACTGCCCTCTCTGCTAGTGTTAGAGGTTCCCAACCTCAAGATTTGAGAACAACAGGGCCACGTACTTCATTTTCTTCTGATGCAGAGATTCTGGGAGCCACCAGGACCATGAGGGGAAGGTACATTTTTATTTCCTTGCTTTTTTTTACACAAAAACACTCTTCTCCGTTACTTGAAACATTCCATTTTGATTCTTGATGTAACTTGTCGTGCGTAATGTCTGTCCTAAACAACTCTATAAGCATTTTTGTGGCAGAATATATTGAGCTGTTTATTAGTGCTTACAGTGTGGAATTGTTTACTTTTTCACTTAAAGTGCACACTGAGCTATCTAATTCTTCCACCCTTTTTTGGTAGTCGTTCAGATTTGATATCCAGTGATCAGGGCCCCTTTGTCTCCCAACAAAATCAATCATCTCCATTGTTTCGGAATGAGAGTCCATTGGTTCCCAAGAATACAAGGTCACCTCCATTGGCTTTTCATAACAATCTTCACACAGAGGGCAATATTCCTCCTCTTGGTGGAGCTCAACGGTTAGTTTGGCTTCAATGACTTCTCTCTCTCTTGGTCTTTTTTAAATTAAGTATTGTCTGAATTTTTTAGCATATGCATATAGTATTCAAGTGACAGTCTAAGAGGGTGTTTGGATTGACTTATTTTAAGTGCTTATGACTTTTTGTAGTGTTTAGGAAAGAAAAGAAGTGCTTTTGAGCATTTACTTTTAGGCCAAGAAAAGTACAAAAATAAGCTAAAAGCTAAAAGTTGGATATGACCAACTTATGGCTTTTAACTTATAAGCTATTTTTAAACCAAGCCAATCCAAACACTCTCTAAGTCCGTCCATAACTAACTGTGTATTATTAGTACCTGCATAACTCTAACCAATCACCAAAGAACCACTTAGGGTTTGATGTACCTTAATTGGGAAAGAAGGTTTAATTGGAGATGGCTCCTCTTGAATGCCGTCTATTCTAACTTTTGGGATGTCAAAACATCTCTGTCACGACCCAAATTCGGGACATGATGGCGTCCACTGCAACCTATCAAGTGGACAAGCCTAAACCCAAACACAAGATGCGGAAGAAGCAGTTTAAGTAATAACAATAATAGAAGCGGAAGACAAGAATAGTATATATAGGAAAAAGGGCCATGTCATATATCAGTAGGAGATCACACCCCTCGAAATATGACTATCGGACCAGTCAATATTAGAGGAGGAATCATGCATGCACAAAGTAACAGTCTTGGAGAAGTAATCCAAGATTTCATGATAGAGAGACAAGCAATCCATGCCTAGGATCACATCGAAATCCACCATATCTAACACAATAAGGTCTACCCAAGTGTCGTACCCCTAGATGGTCACCACACAAGCTCTATATACCCGACCCACTACTAGAGAATCACTTATGGGGGTAGCTACACGCGAAGGCACATACATCGGCTCACAAGACAAATCCAATCGCGTAGCATAATAGGTAGACACATATGAAAAGGTAGACCCCCAATCAAATGAAGCATAAGCATGCTGATGGCAAACAAAGATCGTACATGTGATAACAACATCCGATGTCTATGTTTGTGCCTCCCCAAAAAAGCATACATATGGTCGTGTCCACCTTGACCACTCAATGTGCTTGCTTGAGGACCACCTCTAGTATCTTAGGACCACCCCTAGTTGACTGAATCGGAGCCCCAAATGCCTGAACCTCTGATATTTGGAAGATCGACCCCTAGGACACTCTCTAGCAAACAAACAACAACAACATACCCAGTGAAATCCCACTACGTGGGGTCTGGGAGGGTAGATTGTACGCAGACCTTACCACTACCTCGTGGAGGTACAGAGGCTGTTTCCGGAGGACCCTCAGCTCAAGTACATCAAATCCAAGTAAAAGAAGAGGAAACAATATATAAAACATAACATCCAATAAGAAAAATAGTGTATAATCAACAAAGGAGACAATAACATCAAGAAATACAGTGAGAGGTGAAACGCAGTAAACAACAAATGGCTATAGGTATCACAGACAAGAACTACAATTGCAAGGCTAGGACTACTACAAACGCTACCAACCCATACCCTCGCAAGGAAAGACCACCTGCTAACCCTACTAACCTTCAACCTTAATACGCGACCTCCACTCCTTCCTATCTAGAGTCATATCCTTGGTAATGTGAAGCTGAGCCAAGTCCTGTCTAATCACCTCTCCTCAATACTTCTTAGGCCTACCCCTACCCCTCCGCGTACCCTCTACAACCAGCCCCTTGCACCTCCTCACTGGGGCGTCTGCGCACCGTCTCTTCACATGCCCAAACCATCTCAGTCTCGCTTCCCTCAGCTTTTCCACCACAGAGGCCACTCCCACCTTTTCCCGGATAACCTCATTCCTAATCCTATCGCTCCTAGTGTTCCCACACATCCATCTCAACATCCTCATCTCCGCAACATGCATTTTTTGAACATGTGAGTTCTTGACTGGCCAACACTCCGCTCCATACAACAAGGCCGGTCTAACTACCACTCTGTAGAACTTACCTTTAAGTTTAGGTGGAACTTTCTTATCACACAAGACTACAGAGTCAAGCCTCCATTTCATCCAAGCAACCCCAATGCGATGTGTGACATCATCATCTATGTCTCCACTTCCTTAAGGATTACAGACCCAAGATACTTAAAACTTTCTTTCTTAGGAATGATCTGTGCGTCAAGTCTCACTTCCCCATCTGCCTCATCCAACGCATCGCTGAATTTGCACCCCAAATATTTTGTTTTGGTCCTACTCAACCTGAACCCTTTGGACTCCAGCGTTTGTCTCCACACCTCCAACCTCGCATTAACTCTGTCCCGCGTCTCATCAATCAGTACTATGTCATCCGCAAATAACATACACCATGGGACCTTCTCCTGAATAGACCGCGTCAACTCATCCATCACCAAAGCAAAAAGAAAAGGGCTACGGACTGATCCCTGATGCAGCCCCATCTCAACTGGGAAATGTTCCGAGTCTCCTCCAACCGTTCTAACCCGAGTCTTGGCTCCACCGTACATGTCCTTTAACGCCCTAATATAAATCATCGGGACACCTTTAGCCTCCAAGCACCTCCAGAGGACATTCCTTGGTACTTTGTCATAGGCCTTTTCAAGGTCAATGAACACCATATGTAGGTCTCTCTTCCTTTCTCTATATTTTTCTACCATAAGATGAATGGCTTCGGTAGTCTATCGTCCCGGCATGAATCCAAACTGATTCTCATAAATGGACACCCCTCTTCTCACCCTCATCTCCACCACTCTTTCCCAAATCTTCATAGTATGGCTTAGCAGTTTGATACCCCTGTAGTTGTTACAGTTTTGGATATCACCCTTGTTTTTATACAACGGAACCATTGTACTCCACCTCCATTCATCAGGCATCTTTGCTGTCTTAAAAATAACATTAAACAGCCCAATTAACCACTCTATACCTGCCTTGTCCGTGCTCTTCCAAAATTCCACCGAAATCTCATCGGGTCCGGTCGCTCTTCCCCTGCCCATCCTACTAATAACCTCCTCGATCCTAAAACACCTACAGTACCCAAAGTCCCGAAGTCTTTCAGAGTGCGCCAAATCACCCAACACAATGTCTCCGTCCCCTTCTTCATTTAAAAGTTTGTGAAAGTATCTTCGCCATCTTTGCTTAATGGAGGTCTCTTCCACTAATACTTTGCCTTCCTCATCCTTGATACACTTCACTTGGTCCAAGTCGCGAGCCTTCCTCTCTCTTGCTTTTGCGAGCCTATACAATTTCTTATCCCCACCTTTGTCCCCCAGCTCGACATACAAGCGTTCGAAAGCTGTCGTCTTAGCCTTCGTAACTGCTAACTTAGCTTCTGTCTTTGTCGTCTTATAAACCTTCTTAAGCGTCCGCTTCTCTTCCTCATCTACGCACTCCACCAACTTTGTGTATGCCGCCTTCTTTGCTTCCACTTTGCCTTGGACTTCCTCATTCCACCACTAATCTCCTTTATGGCCTCCAAAGTTACCCCTAGATACCCCCAACACCTTTGAAGCAACTTCCCTAATGCAACTAGCTGCTTTATTCCACATGGTGTCCGCATCCCCACTACCACTCCAAGCCCCCATCCCAATCAACTTCTCGCCCATCTGCAGGGGTCAAGCCACCCCATTTAATCCTCGGTCGATCAAAAACAATCTTCTTCCTCCTATCCCTCTTAATTTCCAGGTCCATCACCAAAAGCTTGTGTTAGGTAGTAAGATTATCACTTGGGATAACCTTGCAATCCTTACCGAGACCTCTATCACCCTTACTAAGGAGTAAGTAATCTATCTGAGTCTTAGCTATCGAGCTACGAAAGGTAACCATGTGGTTCTCCTTCTTCGGAAAGCATGAGTTAGCAATCACCAACTCAAAGGCTTTAGCGAAATCCAGAAGCGAAGTTCCACCTCCATTTCTCTCCCCAAAACCAAAGCCTCCATGAACATCATCAAAGCCACTAGAAGTTGCCCCGATATGGCCATTAAAATCTTCACCAATGACAATTCTCTCGGTGATCGGTATACCTCTAACTACCTCATCCAAATCCTCATAAAAGAGCTTTTTGACCTCCTCGTCCAAGCCCACTTGAGGTGCATAAGTACTAATAACACTCAAAGTACATCCTCCAATGACTAGCTTAATCGTCATCAACCTATCATTGATCCCCCTAACCTCCACCACTTGCTCCCTCAAATCCCCGTCTACTAAAATACCCACTCCATTTCTATCCCTTGAGCCTCCTGAGTACCACAACTTAAACCCGTCGACATCTCGAGCCTTGGAACCTACCCATCTAGTCTCTTGGACACACGCTATATTTATCTTTCTCTTCTTGAGAATTTTCACTAGCTCTATGGACTTCCCCGTCAACGAACCTATGTTCCATGATCCTACCCTCAAAATATGGGGACCCGTAACCCACTTACCACTATTTACCCTCGTTCTCGGCCTCAACCGAAGACATGACTCAATACCACCATCAGATACCAAATCCACTAGAAAGATACTGAATCTAATGTAAAATCTACACAGGAATACACTTAATAATCTTGCAGCAGGTGTAAAGTCTAAAAGACAAGAAAGCCACAACTATACTAATGGCTGAAGCACTGATCCAAACTATGATAGAAAACAAGAAAGTACTGATCCGGAATATAGAAGATGGAGTCCTAATCCGAACTAAAATGCCAATCAGAAATAAAATACAGGTAATCAGAGTGTAATGCACAATGCACAATGCACAATCAGATAACCATAAAATCTACTCATATGCTCTTCAAATTATTGAAAGTACGGTGTAATTACCTACCAAGCAATATTAACTTACCTAACAAGAAGGGTTTCAAAGTAAAAATCAAGAACACAAAATCTGCAAGAGAGGGCCCAGAAAATAGATTCAGATCAAGAAAGAAAGAGAGACATGATAGATAGAACCTGGTCGGAGAAGATGGAGGGCTTTGGTGTTCTTTGGGCAATTTTTCGGCCAGATCTGGAATACACCTAACATATCACTCATTAGTTTGAGAAACATATCTCAATGTTNCTGGTTGGTCTCCGGCGACAAACAGTAGCACTGCTGGTGCGCTGTTGTTTGGCCGGTAGCTCGCTGGAGTCAGAGCTGGCTCTCGCTGGTTGCTGTTGACCGGAGCTGTTGCTGTCATGCGTCGTTGCCGGCTGCTACTGCTGTCCGGTGGTTGCTGGTGGTCCTCGTCGGCTGTTGGACAGACGAAGAGAAAAAGGAGACGGAGAAGAAGAACGAAGGAGAGGGAAAGAGAAAGAGAAAGAGGAGAGCAGAGCAATCCCGTCAGAGCTGCCGCCTGGTCGGAGCAGCGTTGGTGCTCGAGATGGCGCGTGCGGTCGGAAATCTCAATCCTCGTCACAGATCTGAACCGAATACTCCAAGATCGGACTTCTACTATGCTATCAATAAACAAAATTCCACAGAGAAGAGAAGAGCGAGTGTACAACCTTTAGCGGACGGAAACGGAGAAAGTCGTCGGCGATAAGGAAGCCTCAGGTCACCCTTGAATGGCTTAGAGAGAGAGAGAGAGTGAAGAGAACTTGACTAATTTATATTAGGACACTCTCTAGCAAAATGGCCAAATGTGCCACTCATAACAACCTTTGTTGACCCTATATGATGACTCAGCTGGACCTAATTGGCCTGAATACCCTGAATGTGCACCTCGAGAAGTCTGAATCGGTGCTTGAACCATCTACCCACTAGCACCTACGGAGCCACCATCAGTAAGCTGTAAGGTTGCCTGTACCAGCTTGAAACTGCTAGGGATAACCTTGGCCCTAAAACCCTCTACCACGGGACTGAGACCTGCTGAAACCACCCTGACGACATGGCCTCTTGTTGCTGCCTCCATGGGCTTACGATGGATCCCCTCAATGGTGCGTGTATGATCAACTACCTATAGGAATTTGTCGCCAACTGAAGTGGAAATGATAGTCCTCTGACAAATATGCGCACCCTCTTGTGCTCTGTCGGCATCAGCATAGCCGCATGCCTAGCCAACTCATGGAACCGTGTCTCATACTCTGCAACTGACAATGTGAATGATCCTTGAGTAAGATCTGTGAAATCATCTCGCAACCGCTCCGTCAGGCTACAAGGTACATACTTCTCCAAGAAAGCCTCATAGAATTGAGCCCAAGTCATCAAAGTTGACTTGACTGGTCTGCAATCTAAATAAGATCTCCATCACTTCGCTGGACCCTCAAGCTGGTAAGTAGTGTAATCAACCCCATGGGACTCAATTAACACAAGGTTATGCAACCTGTCATGGCAGTTGATAGGAACTTGTGGGCATCCTCGCCCGCAACACTAGTGAACCTGGGAGGACCCAATTTGATATACAATCCCCACATCTTGTGCTCCTCAGAAGTCATAGCTGGCCTAGGAGCCATAAGTTGAGCAAAAGTCAGAACCTGTTGGCTCAGTGTACGAGGAGTCGCAACAGCATGATATACTTGTGGGGCAAAAGTACCTTGTGCCCATGCTCGGGCTGAAGTCTGTGCCTCATCTCTGGCCTGTGGTCCTGCTGAAGTGCTAGGCATAATACCCGCCTAAGACATACCCTCCATGAAGCTGAGGATCCTGGCCAAAGTGTCCTACAATACTAGCGTGGACACAAATTCGGGTTGAGACTGGGCTAGCTCCACACCCTCCGCTGATGCTGAACATGCTCAACCTTTATCTCGGGCTTTGGTGTTGGTGCCCGCTCCTGATCTCGAGCTCGGGCTGGAGTCTGTGCTCGCCCTTGAACCTCTAGTTTGACCTCTGCCTCTACCCTTCTCTGGGGCTCCACCTTGAGGTGAAGGAGAATCTCGCCCGCTCGTAGTCGACCTCGTCCTAGCCATCTGAGAAGAGTGAAACAAACAAAGTTTAGACATTGGTACAACCATCAACGCACGAGAAACAAGAACAGTGAAGTATTCTTATGAATGCCCTATAGCCTCTCAAAGATTAGATACAAACGTTATCATATAAATCCGCGAGACTACTAGACACTTGCTCCTGTACTGGTGAGAACGGTGAACCTAAAGTTATGATTGCTTCTTCCGCATCATGTGTTTGGGTTTACGCTTGTCCACTCGGTGGGTTGCAGTGGATGCCG
This sequence comes from Solanum stenotomum, assembly GCF_019186545.1. Classification (NCBI taxonomy): domain Eukaryota; kingdom Viridiplantae; phylum Streptophyta; class Magnoliopsida; order Solanales; family Solanaceae; genus Solanum; species Solanum stenotomum. The sequence goes on along the minus strand of NC_064285.1, from coordinate 46,685,201 downwards.
TCATGGCTCAGGTCGTGACAGTCTCCGTCCTTCGAACTTAGATGTTGTGATCACTTAGGTTATAAATTCATGTATGGTTGGGTATAAGTTGCTGAAGGATGAAGTACCAATAGATACATAGACCTTAATTATTGGTAAATTTTAAGAAGGCATTTGCAGCAAGTCTAGACTTACCTAGCTTACAACATCTTGATTTTCTAGTATGTAAGTAATACACTACCCTAAGGCAGTGTCAAGCCTAAAGAAAGTAAAGCACTTCATTTAGACCCCAAAAATACTAAATACTATTCTATGATGTTAATCTATAATTTATTTAAAACGGAAAAGGGTCAAAATTGCCCCTGAACTATGCGAAATAGACCACTTATACCCTCCGTTACATTTTAGGATCAAAAATACCCCCGCCGTTATCCCAAGAAATGACAAATACCCCTCAAGAGTTAACACCCAAAATTTTTAATGATTTGGCAAGCCATGTGGACTTATCCCTCCACTTAAGCTGCCAACTAGGATTCCCATGTGTAGACCGCCGCATCTACACCTCCTAATTCCACCACTGCCAGCACCGACTCCGGTACCCTAGTCGTCGGATCAAATCGAACGTCTGCCACCTCTTTTTCGTTAGCAACGTAACTCATTGATTCAATTATCGTGCTTTGTTTCTAGTTCCTACCATACCTCTGTTGGAATCAACAATCCCTGCTTCCATTTTGGTTCAATTTTATTAAATCGTTAACTTTTCCAATCGTTGCTCAGCCAACACTACCGATTTTCCATTTTGAACACAACCCGTTGTGAACACAAGAAAAATTATGAATTACTGTTAAAATTTGACTCTAGAAACACAAGAAAAAATAATCCTTTCTATATAATTTTTCTTCTTCTACCGTTTAGCTTCTAATTTTTTTAGTAGTTTATTTTCTTGTCAAATAAAATGTTGAAGGAACAAATGGTGGAGCCACCAGTTATTGGTACTAAAAATGTGATTACGGCAACGACAAAGGCCAACGTCAGACGAGTGTTCACTTTCTCAATTCAATTAATGGAGCCTTTGGACATTACTTGAAACTTTGATGGAGAAGATTCATTTTTCTCTCTCAAAACTAGGGTTTAATTTGGGAGGATGAATTAGGATTTGGTCAAGAATGAAAGGGGAAATCCCAGTTGGCAGCTTAGGTGGAGAGATCAGTCCACGTGGCTTGCCACGTCATTAAAATTTTTGGGTGTTAACTCTTGAGGGGTATTTGTGATCTCTTGGGATAATGGCAGGGTATTTTTGATCCTAAAATGTAACGAAGGGTATAAGTGGTCTATTTCTCATAGTTTAGGGGCAATTTTACCCCTTTTCCGTATTTAAAATGAAATAATGATCTTCACTTACAAGATTCAACTTTTTCCAAGTGAGATTCATGTCCAAACACAGTTTCAATATCCAGATATTTTTTCTTCAGTTTAAACTGGCATTTTTCAACTTCAGCCAACTATTGTCCAAATGAGCTGTAAATGATTTGAATTACATATTCTTTTGTTTTTTCTTACGTTTTCTGTATGATTCTCACATTATATAAAAATAAAAATATATATCAGTCTTATCAAATACTCCCTCTATCTTAATTTATGTGTCTCATTTCTTTTTTTATCTGTCTTAAAAAGATGTGTCGTATTTAATAAGTTTCTAATTGTACTTTTTGTCATAGTATTAATGATACACTCTCATATAGGAATGACATGCCATGTTTAAGACCAGAAGATTAAAAAAAATTGTATGGTATGCACGAAATCTTGCATTCTTAAACTTCACATCGGATCAAACTAAGACAGAAAAAAATGAATAGAATATATTTAAGGCCTTTTGTAAGGTTTGGCTTTAGGGCACAAATTCCATTAAGCTGCCACTTCCCTAGGCCATTTCCTATATAACATCTTGACTCTTGGTATAGTCCACTTTGGCTGGTCTAAAGGGTTGACAAATAAATAGGATTGCTATCAGTAAGAAGAAATGGAGGTTTGGGTGGTGTCTTAACTACTATCTGATCAAAGTGGTTGTGATCTTGACATCCTTTTCTAGTTGAGGCATTGGTTATGTCTATGAGAAGATAGCAAAGCTTATAGGCAGTACATTCGTCCATTCTTATCTTGAAATTGTGATCAACTGATCATCCTCTAAGCTGAGGGAAGTATCTGTGATCATGGATTCTTTCCGTTTTCACAAAGCATTTCTGTTTTAAGTTTTGAGATAGAATTAGCACAAAATCATACAGAAGAGAGGTTTGATCCTTTTATTAGCTTCACTAACTTGTCTCATATTTGAAAAAGAAAGGGACTACTGCCTGACAGAGAAAATACAAAATCAGTTTGGTTTCTTTGACACTATAAGGGATCAGAAGCCAAAATAATTTGCAATATTATATATTGTTCTTTAAAAGCTATTGGATATATTCATATTTTCCTTTTTAGTCCTCTTTATACTTATAAATTTAAGCCAAAATAATTTGCAATATTATATATTGTTCTTTAAAAGCTATTGGATATATTTCATATGTTCCTTTTTAGACCTCTTTATACTTATAAATTTTAATAATGAAAAAAGGGAAAACTTGGTAGAAGAGGCTGCAATGTAATGCCTTAAAAAGAAATACAATTATCCACAAAGAACAACCAGTCTCTATACCTTGGGAATTACCATGTAAAATGTATGAAAAAGGAAAACGGAAATTTAATAAGAGAAGTTCTCTATCCCTTCAAAAGTTCTTACTTCGCTTCGGACTACATTACCTCTTTCCTAGATTTCCTACATAATAGAAATTCCGTGCATGTTGGAACATGGAACATTCAACCCAAAACAAGTTCCATCAGTACACATTTCCTCTTTTCCGAGTTCCTGGTTAGTAGCAATTCCTTTTCACAAGTGGGCATGATGAGTTCAACCCGAAACATGTTCAGACATTGGTGAGCATTTGATTAGCAACTTGCCAGTGCAGTAGCCAAGTATTGACGTCCTGTCTTGGACCTTTTCTCATAAGTACCATCTACTGGATTTTTCCCTTCTCAAAGTATCTGCAGTCGAATATGCAATCCATGCTGCCGGCTGAACCAAAGCAAGATTGATAATTTATGCTGCCACCTATGTACTGAAGAACCAGGTTCTTTAGCAACTATGCAAGAAGTAAATGCGGACTAATACATCAACACAAGGATTTTTACGTGGAAATCTCCTCGGTTGTTGGAGTCAAAAATCACTTTTCCCTCAAATTACCACTAAATTTGAGCAACTGTTTTAGGTTACAAATCTATAACGAAGGATTACCTCGTAGTACCTTTCCCCTCTACAATTCTTCCTAATTGTAGCTACTTCTTTCAAGACTCTACCCAGTCAATAATGCCCTTACAACTTGAACACCTAATACAAATTCACTAGGAATATAATAGTTACAATCAAACTAGACAATGAGAACCGTAATGATAAAGCTTGATAGGAACAGGTTATTTTATCATTGCCATGACTCTCTCTCAAGCTGAAGATTCTCTCACAAAGTAATCTCTCTTTGTTTGTGCAGTTGAGTCTCTTGTCTTGAGCAACATCAATGTTCTGTGATCTTTATGTAGTAGGATGGTCGTTTTTTGTTCTCCTAATTTAACATGGATTAGCTTAAGAATCCAAGAACCTAATTCAAGTTTGACTTGGTTTTTCCTCCTTCACGCATCGGCTTCCTTTTGTTTTCTCCTAGTTCCAAAACTCTTTCCTCATGTGCAAATATAGTAAATATTTCCATAACGCTTTCTTGTTCCTTGCTCCATAGTATAAGCCGTAATCCTAATTCCTCAAGGAATCCTTCAATGCACATGTAATCTACTTTGCGCTTGATCAACAGTCTTTTTCCAGTGTACTTTGTAGTCGAAGGACTTGGTTCCTTCGCTACTTCTGTATTTACAGCTCTTGCAGTACAGTAGTAGATATGTTAAGGAATTGGTTGTTCAGTAGTTCCTTGTCATAAACACTACCAAACCTTATTTGAGACATGTTTAATAACTGGTTCTTGCATATGTTTGTTAATCATCAAAACTTAATATTGTTAGCCTATCTCATAGATCTCGCTAGCTCATGGCTCTCAGCTCAACAAAGATACTAGGTTGCGTGCCACTACATGCTACACATGTGTGAATCTTTATTTTTTAATCGAGTAATCTCATAGTGTAGATACCTTGAAGAAATAGAGAAATCTGGTTTGTCTTGTGGCCTGTTGATTGAAAAAAATCTTATTTTAGTAGTCTTCGAAGTGAACTATTCGATGACTGAAGTGCTGGTTATGAATCAGCTTAGTTGTCTTTGAGGTTTGCATGGTTTATGTTTGTTGGAGAATCTTGTTACGTTGAACATCTGGCAAGCTTAAAAAGGCTCTTGCATGAGGAAATTTGTTTGTTATATTTGATTAATAATTTATTACGTCTCTCACTGAATACCTTGTAAGATCATGCATGTGTTTAATTTAGTCTGTTTTTGTTCTTCCCCATCAATTTTTCATTATCTTATTCTTGGCTGATGTTCTGCAACTCTGAAGAAGCTTATAAAGTCAATGCAAGCAATTTCATTTGTCTGATGGCTGGGTGCAGTGGATTCTGATGATTTGATATTCTATCTGACAAGTATATGGAAAGATATTTTATTGGAGTGCTTGGTGCACTTCTTGGCTATTCTTTTTTCTAATCCTACAGTGGCTGATTAGACGCATCATTTGATCCCCTCATGAAGTCCTGCTAATTATTATACCCCAATTAATATTTTTTCCTGTTTAATTGTTTTTAATGAGGATTTCTCATGCTTCACTTGCTTATCGTAATACTATGTTAAGAAGTTTTAAAAAGTAAAGCGTCATCTTTTGTCCCAAAATTTATGTTTTTTTTATGGCTGTTGTGTCTGGGCCAACTTTTGCGCAGCTCGACTAATTTCATAGGGTGCCACCTCCCGCCAACACCAGGCAGGGGTGGAGGCAGCATATAATGAGGGGGTTCAACCCCCTCGGTGAAAAATATACATGGTTAACATTATTTTTTAGGTATGTATAATAGATGTCGAACCCCCTTCCACTAGTTCATGTGTTTACATCTCAGATTTTGAACCCCCTTGTTAAAATTTCTGGCTCCGTTCCGCCATTGACAACAGGTACTAGGTAACTCCGTCCACCAAGGCTAGGACAGATGGAAAGAATCATCTAGTGTTTTTTGTTTCCATTGTGATTAGAACTTGAGACCCCAACCACTTCATTGATCACTAGGCCCACACCCTTGGGTGTAGAAATGTAGCAATTTGGAATCGAACACTATTTACCACTTGTAGCTGGACTTCTGCTGGTAGGCAATTCTTCAGATGGAAGTTTCTAACTCTATTTTATTATGGGTTTGTCATGAAGGCCTTCGCTCCCCCCTCATATGCGGGGAAACTCATCCCAGCCGTTTCAAAACTTTCCAATTCGATTACCTCACCAAAGGCTGCCCTCGATTCCAACAAATTATGACCCTGGAAGACAGATCCCAGTGAAGCATGCAGATCAAGTCTCAAAAAGAACGAGGTCCCCCCCGCATTCACCTCCTAACGTGGCTTCTTTTGAGAAATCAGCTCTTGGTCTACGTGAATCCAAAAGGTATGACAGAAAAATCCTGACTGCCAATTTTGTGTCTTTATTTTAACAAGCACAAAGAATGTCAATGAAAAGGCTTGCTTGAAAGGTGCAGGATATCATATTTTTTGCTTATTCAAACTATATTTCTTGTAAAGGTTTTCGTTAGAACTATTATTATAGCTACCTATGTTGTAAATTTCTTTCTTATGTTTAGCAATTATCATTGGGAGCCTGCCATGTATGGTTGTAAATTTTCTGTTTTTCTGTCAAGCAATTATTAGGGGAGCCTTTTGCTTATAGAACTTGTTGATTCCAACAAAACAAGAATAATAGAAGAAAAGTAAATTTCATGTTTACTGTAGATTCTTGCATTAATAGGGAATGTGAACAAAACAAACTCGGTGGGAGCTTGTGATCAGAGCATCCTGACATTCTGCTTGCTAGTTAGCTCAATGCAAAGCTGAAAGTCAAACTGAACCATTTGAGAGTGGTGATCTAATAGTAATTTATACTCAAGATAAGTTCTTTGTTTGTGCAAGTCACATAGAACTGGCACAATGACTTATATGCTCACTAAGAAATTGTGTTTTCCATCGTGCATTGTGGTTGGATAAGTATCTCGATTGCTTTTGGCCACTGAAGAAGACTTTGATAAGAAGCCGATGAAATTGTGTTTTGACAACAACATTTTATATACATCTGCCATAATCTGTTACGTTGCAGCACAAGTTGAGTCAGTATTGGCTCAAACTAAGAAGATCAAGTGGTCTCAGGAGAACTCTTATTATTGACAGTAGTGCAAAAAAGGATCTATACATTTGAATGTGAAGAAAAAAAGTAGAGTAAACCAATTGGCCATTGATTTCCTGCTTTCTTCAAATGCTTGTTCAGGCCGTCTACCTCTCCTTCCAAATTGAGGTCAAATGCCCCCCCTGACTCTCTAGCTCCTCAATCCTCAATGTCTGGATATAGTGTCAATGTTGAAGTTGATCTGAGTAAGCCAATGAACTTTCCAGTTCCCAAAAGGACCAAGTTTCCGTCCGTACCTTCATCTGATCAAGTTCTTCAGTATGACTCCAATCATGCAGATGATGATATTCAACGGTAAGAAATTATACAGATTTGCATGTCATCCGTACCAGATTATTATTTTGTAAATCCTTTTCTTGTTGACAGAGAAACTGAGGCGAAGGCAAAGCGCTTAGCTCGTTTCAAGGATGATCTAAGCCAACAAAATGCACGAGATGATTCTAGTATTCCTCAGAAGGGTCCTTCAATGAGTCAGTATCAATCTGTTGTGGACAGACCAAAATTTTCTGCGGAAGATAGTGTAGATTCAACTGATGATTTCTCAGATGGCAATCTGCTATCCGATTATCAAGGGTCGGAGTCTTCTGGTGTCATAATTGGGTCATGTCCTGATATGTGTCCAGGTACGTTGTCTAATTATTCATCTTATCTAACACACTTGTTGAAAGTTATGCAGTTGCCATGATGAGTTAACTTGTCCATTTACGTCAATGGCTTGCGTGATCATGTGATCTCACAAAAAATTCAGCTTTTCCCCATCAAATTTCTCTTTTATGTCCCCCTTCTCCTGCGGATTTAGTTATAGGTGAGAATAACATAACATGCAGATTAACAGGGATTCTTTCTAACTCTTATAAACCTCTGCTGCTTTGCCTTCTCTTCTCTTCTCAGCCTCCATCTTCAACTTTGCTGGAAATGTCCTGCCTCTTCACGGGACAATTCAGAAAGAATTAAATAAGTTATGCCAGCAAATGGTATTTTCCACTTCCGACTGCTGCGGTTAAGCTAGACCAGGGGCGGATCCACATGGGTTCACCCAAACCCCCTCGGAAAAAAAATTACACTGTATATATAAAGTAAATTTTCTGTATTTATGTTAGATATATCAATTTTGAACCCCCTCATGAACAAGAAGCAAGCTGTAGCATAGTGGTATACTCCTTTAAAATTGACCCTCACATCTAGGGTCCGAATCCCATTGTGAACAATTCATTTTTTTTAGCTTCTCTTCATTTAGTTTCAGCTAAAAAGAACTAACTTTTTGTACCTATAAACTATATATTTCTACTTCCTTGGATTTGTGTTTAGTTGTCTTTTTCACACGTTTAGACATTTATTTTTCGAACCCCCTGTATGAAAATTCTGGATCCACCACTGAGCTAGACCACTAATGGGAAGGATATGGGAAAAATTTTATGGATTGGAAGGGAAAGAAAAGTAGTTACAGGTAAAAAAAGAAAAGTTGTTACTAACCCCCTCATAAAAAAAAAGTAAAATAAAATAAAAAAGGAAGAAAAGCAAAATAGTTGCAAGTTTAACTGCTTTAGTCTCTATTCCATTAAGTAATGACTAGAGGAAAGAGACAGTGGTGCAATTCTTGAAGGTAACTGGCTTTGGTGGAGGGAAACCTGAGTTCTAAGGACGTATTATTGTGGCTTAAATTATTTCTTTGATGCTGATTGTGGTTTAGCTTATTGTATAATAAATCATTTTCTTGTTCACAGAGAAACTGAAAGCCCTTATTTTTGTGACAATTGTAAACCTTCTGGATTGTCGTATTAAATAAAAGTAGTCAAAGTTTTAACAACCAAAAGTCTTTTTTCTTTTCTTGTTTCTGCCCGTCCAATCTTCCCAAATTTACATGCTGAACTCAACCCCCCACCATATTGTCTCTCTTTTATTATATAGTCTTCTGAAATGTCAATTCCATCCCCTCCACTATGGCACTATCTCTAAATTACCAAAGAGCCCTAAATCCCTAATCCTTGGTTGATTCCTTTTATCTGTCTTATTGACTCAAACACCATCACTCTTGTCACCAGAACTTCGAGCTACAGTGGCTCCGGGAATCGTGCCTTGAACATGACGATGTTCTCTTCGTAAGTCACAATAAGCACTCCCCAATTGTTGGTGGCCCTCTTTAAGAAACTGGAAGCTATATACCTCCAAAAATCCTTACTGTATCTTTTATTGGTCTGGAGCAGAAGTTAGCTTGTGGTTCATGTGTCAAACTCACGAGTGAAGTTTATTTTGTTCAGGTAATAAATTTCTCGCCAGATGTCAAACTTGTTCCTGAATTTTTTTCTGTTGCAGAATCAGAAAGAGCAGAACGAGAAAGGAAAGGAGATCTTGACCAATATGAACGTTTGGATGGAGACAGAAACCAAACCAGTAAATTGCTTGCTGTCAAAAAGGTCTTTATTGGGAACTCTCAAGTATTATTCGCATTTAAGATAATAGAAAAAGTTTAATGTTCATGAGAGCATAGAAAGAACGAATTGATGAACATTGCCAAATGATTCTTTTCAGTACACCAGGACAGCTGAGAGGGAAGCTGTGCTCATACGTCCAATGCCAATCTTACAGAAGACCATGGATTATCTTTTGAATTTGCTAGAGCAGCCTTACGGAGAAAGCTTTCTTCGCCTGTATAACTTCTTATGGGACAGGATGCGTGCAATCCGTATGGATTTGAGGATGCAACATATTTTCAACCGTGAAGCTATTAATATGCTGGAGCAAATGGTTGATATTTTTGGCCATGTGTATTGTTATATTGCTTTCAAGCATCTTTGTCTTATCATTATCTATTCTTCTGGGAGGTTTTTTTTAAGTGAAACTTCTATCAACTTTTCAGAGGCTTTATATGTGAATCATTTAAACTCATCCTAATGTTGAGATATACACCATGATACTGATGAGTTAACTTATAAGCTAGTAACTTTTTAAGGTACGCATAAATTAGCCATATTTTTCTGAGTATAAAATCTCAACATGCTCTATCTGGAAAATGGGATGGACAAAAATTGGCATCTGCTTACTCACAAAGGTCAATTTGGTTTACAATCAATCATTGCATTATACTCACAAACCATACAAGCGATCTATTGTTGTAACAAAATATTATGGTTATGTAGTTTAGCATATATTATTATGTTTTCTTGATTCAACCGATAGGGATATTTTAATTGTCAAGAAGCTTGATTTACAGATAGGTTTGGGTTTGAGTATGAAGGGGCTATGGTTCCTTGCAGTAGAATTTTTCATCCGAAGCTAATTTTTTGCTTAATCTCACATAAAACAAGATACCTAAATGTTCTTGTTGATTTTAGTGATGTTACTCAGTTTTGAAATAGATTCTAAATTTATTGCCTATCATTTTTGTTTCAGATAAGGCTCCATATACTCGCCATGCATGAATTGTGTGAATACACGAGAGGAGAGGGGTTCTCTGAGGGATTTGATGCACATCTCAATATTGAGCAGATGAATAAAACATCAGTTGAACTATTTCAATTGTATGACGACCACCGGAAGAGAGGAATAAATGTGGAAACTGAGAGAGAATTTAGAGGTTATTATGCACTTTTAAAGCTTGATAAACATCCAGGCTATAAAGTAAGTCAACTATTAAGCATATTCCTGAATTTGTTTTCCGAGTGTTTTTCTTTTTGTGGAAGTTTGAGTTTTGTGCTAGGTTGAACCTGCAGAGCTTTCACTTGATTTAGCAAAGATGGCACCAGATATGCGGCAAACCCCAGAAGTTCTCTTTGCCCGTGATGTGGCAAGGTTGTTTCATCATTGCATCATTAGGAGACCTTATTATTACCTTGCCACTAAAGTCACCTAAGAATGCTTTTTCTTTTATATTTTCAGGGCCTGCAGGACCGGTAATTTTATTGCTTTCTTTCGGCTTGCAAGAAGGGCTAGCTATCTTCAAGCTTGCTTAATGCATGCTCATTTCTCGAAGGTATTACCCACACTTCCGTAGTATTTTAATTTAAGTAGCGAGATTTATCGACTTTATCAATCCTTCTATCCAGTTCCGTATTTTCGTTCAATAATTCAACCAATCAATTACGCCTCAATTTCAGATGGGTTGGGATCTCAGCTGCATAAATTCTATATATTCATTCCACTTTATTGGGGACCATTTAATTCCGATTGAATACTGCCATTATTAACAGAAAAGTTCATGCTTTCTTTTGGCATAGTAAATAGAAAGGACCTCTATAAGTGACTTAAGGCAATAGAGAACTTGAAAGTGTTTTCCTTTGCTCCACTGATTTTATGCTCGTGTATGTCTGGAAGTAGTTTCCGTTGTTGAAGGTTATAGGGGCAAACTTTTAAATATTTCACCTGTTTGTAGATTTACATTGTGTTAAAGCATTTCATTTCCTTGGTGTTTCCAGTTACGAACCCAGGCCCTGGCTTCTTTACACTCTGGACTGCAGAATAGCCAAGGAATCCCTGTTACCCAAGTTGCCAAATGGCTTGGGATGGAGGTAATTTTTGAATATTTTTGCTGGCTGTGTTCTTATATAACAGTTTTTGAGTGGAGTAACTTCTGCTCCTGGATATGTATCAGGATGAGGACATAGAGGGCCTTCTCGAGTATTATGGTTTCTCATTAAAGGAGTTTGAAGAACCATATATGGTGAAGGAAGGTCCATTTATGGAAGTAGACAATGACTATCCTGTCAAGTGCTCAAAACTTGTCCATAAGAAAAAATCAAGGACAATATTCGAGGATGTTTCGGTTCCGCATGTTGAGTCAGTGTTGGAGAAAGAAACAGAGATCCTGTTAGATAAGGATCATCAGCAAAAACCTTCAGCTTTTCAATTTCTCAAGCCTGATAGTTCTTCACTGTCCATCGAGGAGAACATGCCTGATTATGTAACTGTTTCATCTCCAAAGGATGAGATAGAGGCGATTCCAATTACTAAAACAGAATTTTATCAGAAGATAAAATATGAAAGTCTGCAGGCTCCTCCTAGTCATGCGGTGTCAAGTCTACTGGCTCCTCCTAGTCCTTCGGTATTCTTTCCTCATATTTCCCTTGAGGTTCAGCAACAAGCTAGAGTTCGGAGTGCAGAAACACCTGAAGTACAGCTGCAAGCAAGAGTTGGGAGTTCAGGGAAACCTAAAAACGATGAAGTTGCACAATTTGATGCAAGAAGTATGCCCATTCAATTTATTCCTGCCAGAGATGAGTGGGAGAGTTCTCCAGTTTTGCCAGCTAGTTCTCTTGTAGAAGACACAGAATTGAAGCACATGTGTGATGAAGAGAATGAAGATGAAGAACTGGTGATCACCGGCGAGGAAGCTGAAACTAATGAACCAGCAGCAAGTTATTATGATGAAGAAGTTGCTGAGGCAAAACTTAAACTGATTATCAGGTGCAGCTTGCTCTACATGGACCTCATATCTGCTGCAATTACCCCTGTTTCTCTGCTTACCTTGTCAATTCACAGGAAATGGAAGCGACGTTCTTTAAAGAAAAGGGAGATGCGAGAGGAGAAACAGTTAGCATCTAAAGCTGCTCTGAGTTCGCTCTCTCTTGGAGTTCCAATGTGGCCCAACAGAATTGTAAGTAGTGATGAAAGTCTCCTTTCTTTTTCTCCAGCTTTGTCCAATTAAATTTCTGCCTCCGTGCTTTCTCATAATACAGAGCTGGTGCAGCCTCAGTATCCTATAATAAAAGCTCTTTTTTTTTTTCTGTGTACTGCATGAACAGTAAACACTTTAACTAAATCATGGTACCTGTTTCTGGTAACCGAGAAATCCCTGAGGGTCATTGGCGTACGGTTCGAAACTGGGTGGATGATGGGCCGACCTTTTACCTTTCTCCACTCAATTTTGGGCTTTTGTTTGCGTCAAGACTCGAACACGTGACGTTTGCCTAATCCACATTTGTGCTCTTACCACTAGACCAAAGCCACGCTGGCAGCTAAATCATGATTGCATCCACCTTTGTTTTTTCCTATTTTGGTTGAAGCTAGTCTTATTAGGCCTTAAATACAAGTGAAGGTTGAAAAATTAATGGATACATCTGTACCGTTCAAATTTACTATATTTTGTTGTCTGGATGACAAGTTTCTGTGTCCTTATCTATGTGAGAGTTTGAATTTTGAAGGCCAGGTTTATAATTTACCATGTTCTTTTTATTTATCATATTTAGTTAGAGGTCAAATTTGATAATTTTGCTTGGTTTGATTATGAAAATCTAATTATGTACCAGAGAATTTTTCAAGTTGCATTTTGATAATTTTTATTAGTAATTAACATAGGTTTTGACCAACAATTGTTAGGTCCCTCAGAAGGTCAATCTGTGACATAAAATGGGAAGGATGGAGTGTTTGTGACCTGAGAGTGTTGAGTGATAGGACCCATTTATACTTCTATGAGTATTGAGTGTTCCAACCCCTATTTACTTTTATTGGTGAGTCAGTAATTAACCATTACCTATTAATCAATACTCTTCGGAGATGCTGAAGCTGCAGGTAGTGCTGGTTCATCTTGTTCTCTCACTTTGTTTTTCTATGTAATGGTGAAAACTAATATTTGGCTCTACAGAACATGAGAAGAAAGTGAATTTTCTGGTCTTTCAGGATGTGTTTTTGCCCACTGGCCAAAACTCGACTTGCCTCCGATTTTGGCCATCTAAAATTACTTGACATCTTTCTTAAAATGACATATTCTCCCTCTATCAGTTCATAATATCATCTGACTACGTATTCTAATAATTTAAGTTTTAAAGGGTAAAATGGTGGATTATTTAGTGCTAAAGATGTTACAACAACAACAATAACATATCAGTGTATTCCACAAGTGGGGTTTGGGGAGGGTGGCGTGTGCACAACCATTTCCTACCTTGAGAAGGTAGAGAGACTATTTCCGATTGACCCTCAGCTCAAGTTAAACATATTAAAAAACAAGTATGTAATTCTAAAGATGTTATATGAATTCAAAACATTCCACTCTCTCAATTCAAACCCATGTTGCTTGGACTCGGGTGTGGGTGTACGATACGGGTGCGGATCTAGAAGTCAAATACTTCATGATCTAAGATTTGAGGATATAGGTCCAAATATGGATACAGGTGTGGGGGCCTGGCTAAAGATAATTCAAATATCTAAAAGTAGAGTTATAAAACCTAACTTATGAGATATTATGTTGAATACTTGAGAAATTGATTAGAATCCTAGAAGGAGAGAATGAATAAGGGTGACAAAGAAATTTCTATATACAAAGTATTCCATTTTCTTCAATTTCACCTTAGCTTTTGTTTTGATTACCGAAATCGTAGAATCTATTGAGAAGGGTAAGGCTGCGTACAATAAAACCCTTTTTTGATGACAAGGGAAACCCGCAGCCGCTACCCTTTGGGTGCGTACAGGGTAAAACCCCCGCTCCTATGCAATAGCTCGCAAACCACATAGGAGAGGTAATCCGCACTAGGCAAGCCAGGTGCGACGAGCTCGACCTAGAAGGCAAACCCCTTGCTTTCGCTGGCAAGGGGTTTCGAACTTGAGACCTCTAACATGGAAGTCCCCAGACCCTGCATATACTGGTAGTTTTGGTGCTACAGTCTGCCCTTTTTTTTATTGAATCTATTTGGAATTTCTCCGTTGACTTTGGTCAAAGTACCCTAAATTGGTTGACCGATTGGGCATGGTCTTGTTATGGGGTCAACCCTTCCCGATCTAACCCACTAGGCAGTCTAGGACCCTTAGTGGTCGTTTGGTATGAGGGATAAAAATAAATAGTCTTGGGATATAATTTTGGTGTCTTGTTTGGTTGTCAAGTTTGGGATAACTTGTCCCACCATTTATATCATAGTGATGGGATAAGTTATATCACATACATGGTGGGATAACTTATCCCAGGATAGCTAATCCTGGGATAACTTGTTCCCATCTAAACTATCACGATCCAATTTCTTAGGTCATGATGACACCTACTATACCCCACAAGTAGGTAAGCCTGACCCTTAGCCAGAACCATAAGCAACTGACTACCAAGCGGAAGTCAACAATAAGAAGCATATATCTTATAACGAAGCTAAGAAAGGGTAGTCTATAGAAATGCAACAGAAGGAACCATCCCAAGACCTTGTATCAGTTAGTAATCGAGCATCTAATCAAAATAAAAGAACAAGGCTTTTACAAATACTAGATAGGTACAGGCTTGTCTTTGAATACAATATAAAGACTAAGCCTAGCCTAAAGTAGACGGAAATCGGCAACTCCGAACTCCAGGAGCTCACCCTAGTCTTCGAGACTCCAAGTTGCTCCACACGACTCCAAATCACTGGCGATAACTCAAACTAGGATCTGTAGGGAGCATAAGTGTAGTATGAGTACCAAAAAGGGTTCTCAGTAGGCATTGACTACTGACTGAACTCAAAAGATAACTCAAGCATAAACAAGTAATAAGGAAAGCATATCACAAGCAACTAAATAGGAGATACTAAAGTAGATCGGCAATACCTTATAGAAACAGGATACAAGGGGCTAGAAGCCTAGTCAAGAATGTACCTGGAACACTAGCCAACAGCCTAATCGCAAGTAACTAAGATACCAAGTCAACTACCCAGGATCAGGAAAACCCACAACCACAATCCTAAAGTCAAAGCCTATCAGCTAACAAGAAAACAATAACATAGTACAAATTATTGTCAAACAATAACCTAACCGGACCCCATAAACCTAGAAGGTACAAACAACAATCATAACCCAACCGAACCCCATAAATCGAAGGGTGCAATCAATAATCAACAAACAAGTATACTGGTGATAGGCATTACATATGAATGCAGAGGATGCAATAAGACCCTCAGAGAAGTGCCACGAATCCAAGCTCAAAAAGCAAAAGTTGGGCTCCCAGCCCCAGTAACTACAACCACATTCAACTCCCAGCGCAGCTAACAAGAGTGACTCAGGAACGTGTCGACTTCGAAGAGGATCTCAATATATCATAGCCTCCCAGCCAGAAAGTCCACTATCATGGGCGTACGCCTCCTAGCTAGTAAGAGTGACTCGGGGGCGTGTCGACTCTGAAGAAGACCTCAAAGTAGCCAAAGATCATGCAAGAAAGGGCGTCGATGTGCCGACTAGTCAAGTAAAAACAAAGCGTATCCTAGATACCTCTAAAATCTTAAGTAGGAAAGGAGCACGTCCCAGAAGTCTTGTAATCTCAAAACCAATAAATCAATTGATCTAGGTGGATAAAAGCCAAGTAAAACAGTGTTTCATCATGAATGATAAATATGCCAATGTATGAATCGGGATCATACCACAAAACACGTGAGAATGAGCAAACAATGCAATGCATGCCATCATCAACATTCAAACAAGGCACTTAAGTCAAATAACCACACAACCAACCAAATCACGCAACCAAAGGGATGAGTACTAACCTGGGATCCAAGTGGTCCTCGCACACGACATCGGGCCCAACAATATAATCATAAGCTCAATAAGGATACAACAGGCCTATCGCTAAACAATAAGTGAAGGGATCAAGAAGAGATTTCAAATCAATAAAGGGGGAGCAAACTCAAGGGATGACGCCCTACCCCAATCACACCGCTCTAGTCCCAGGTTGAGCACAACTAGGACCAATTCACGGCTACAATGAGCCACCAAGGTCACAAGCATCAATGCAAAGAAAACAACCCAAAACAAGCCTTAAAGGGAGCAAATCATAACTACAAGGTGCTAAAACACAACCTAAAGCATCTAATGTCCAGCCTAGTCTATTGCCATTATGAATCAATCCTAACAAGGATAAGCAAGATCATCTACACCACAAGGGAAGCTACAAGCCTAAACTAAGGATTCCAACATCCACACTAAGCCCAAGGCTCCTACGAAGTCGAGAAAAAATGGAATAACAAGAGGAAAGCTAAATACCCGACAAATACAATCCAAAATCACATGAAATCTATACTAGGCATTATCTAAGAAGCTCAATCAAGAAAGTAGCTTGAAGCCATCTCAAAACTGTTCACGAGCGCTCTGAATCCACCGCACAAGGGCTAGCCCCTTCCGAAATGCTTGAAAACCACGCTATCAAATTACCGATCACGATGTCATTACAGGCGTTTTGACATTAAAATCGTAACAATTGGAAATAGACCCAAAATTGAGTAAAAATGGGAATGTGGGACCCACACCGAGAATTCCAAAATTGACTCGGTCAAAAGTCCTAAATGACTAATCGAGCTTGTGCCCCGAAATGGGGCTCAATTCCATGCTCGGAACAACCCAAACCACCACATGCATCAAAATCACCAATTGAAGAAAACAAAAGAGAGCTGGCGTCCCTTCGGGGCGGAATATTCCTCAAATGGGGAGTCCCCGACACTTACCAAACACTCCAATGTGTAGCCACGAAGATTCCGGATATCCACAACTTCAAATCACTTTAATCAGAGCTCCCAAGCTTGAGATATTGCATTTTTAAAATGAGGGCTGAAGTTGAAATTTTGGGATATAAATAGTCGAAAATGGTCGCTAAAAGTTGAATCCGGTCACTGAAGGCTTAAATTCTGGTTGCTAGAAGCGCACTTCAGCTAGTTTGCTCAAACTCAGAATTCTCCAACGGGGTGCCCGAGATTTGTTCAGAACGCCGTGTGCGCAAACGAAATATTCTACCCCATCGAATTTGGCATGCCAGACTCAACAGATCCATCAGGACTTCCATCCGAAGTCGTTTCGACGAAAACTGGGTCCCACACCCAAGTTTCATTTTAAGCTAAAATCCACAAGGGTCAAAATGAGACCGAAAGCCTCAAGAATTGCACAAAAGGATTTTTTTTTTTGTTGTTACAAAAGGATATTAATTTATATAATTTACATAGTCCTTAGTCCTTGCATCTGGAAAGGGAACATATCCATCTTATGGAAATTTTCATAATAAAATTTTATAGATTTGAGAAAATGCATAAATATGAAGTACTATGTATTACAATAATTAACAATTTAAAAAATTTATAAAGAAATTTTGATCAAACCCAAAATAATATATTATTGACTCTCGAAATTTCAACTGTATTACATAAATTGAAACAAAATGAATAATGTTTATGATCCGAGAAAATCATAATATTTAATGCTCTAATGGATACAGTGATCGTATTATTTCAAATTCAACTTTTTTTAGTAGGATCAAACTTATTATAATTTAAAATTTGATTGCAACTTTAGTGAAACTAATAGAAGAAACTTAAGCGGGGTAGGGCGGAGCGGGTGGATGTGGGGTAGGTGCGGGGTGGGTGGATGCGGGTGGAAGTGCTTAAGTGGGGTGGGGCGGGGCAGGTTGAATTTTTTTTTGGTGGAGACAAAACCCGCCCCGCTCCGGCCCACCCCATTGCCATCCCTACACGTGCCTGCACTGTGCGCAGGTCCTGCCCTGCACAACTTGCCATTGATCCAGTCTCCTGAACTGTCTACCCTCGCCCAGCATTTAGCCCACAACCTTGTTTAACCACGGCTATGCTACGATCGCAGCATTGCCTGGCCTTGCCTTAGCTTTGCCCAGCCCTTGTCATGCCTTAGCCACACCTTGCCTTGCATACCTTAGCCATGCCAAGGCCAAGGTCTATCTTCAATTGAACTTGATCTTGACCGAAGTCATTGGGCCTTGGCTAGGTTCATCATGTAAATCCCTTGCCAAGCCCTAGCCATTCAAACCATCAAGCTGAGGGTCTAACAGGTCCCATACCCACATCCATGTCATGTCGACATGGGTGTGGCACCAAAAGTGAAGAGTCCGATCAACTTAGATTCAAACTGATATGATCTGTACTAATTTTTATTAGTTTGAACTTTATTTGATGTATTTTGGACTAATTAATCGACATAACATTTAAGCTATTATTTTAAAATCTTTAATGCTGGTCAGTATTCTAAAATTTACACTCTAAATCTCTCTGCTAGTCACAGTAACTCATGTTATTTGTGATCAAGTCTGATGTTTCTAGATATTTAGCTCCTAAAAGCTAGCCTCTTGCTGCATAGGCTCTATTACTGGGTCATCTTATCTTGATAAAAAGCTTTTCTCAATTTCTTCATATGAAGGATTGATCACTTCATGGTTTAGAGAACTATTAGATTTCTCTTGCTTTTATTTGTTTGGAGGGGCATCATATCCAACCAGATTACTGATAACCTTATTTCATCTATCTAAGATACCCTAAAATTTCCAACCATTTGGGTGTAGTTCTTCTTCCCACTTCCACTTCTATACCGTATGTTTGTTGTGTGGAAATAGGCATAATAGGTATGAATTGATTGAAAAATGTTTGCCGTAAAGTAGGCCTAGGGTGTCGAGAATTGAACCTTGTGTTTTGGACAAAAAAACATTTTGATTTGGGTGATACATTAATTATGTCAGTCGATGAAGTAGAAGCTTATTGTATCAGTCTTAGAATGCATCTATTGTTTTGTTCATGAACTAGGGGAATGATGAAATTAAGAATTAAATTATATGCATTCTAAAAGTTCTAGATTATAAATACAGAAGCACTACATTTGTGTAAGCAAGCTCATAGAAGTAAAGAAAATAATTTCCTCACTTGTCTTCAAATAGAGTTTTGAGTGATTTGACAGTGACGACCTCCTCCCTGAATTTTCCAACAAAGGGCAGTTATTGGAATGAATTGAATCCCAACCAAATGCCACAGACAAGAGGCATCATCTCTGTCTATTCCTCACCAAACATTCAAGTACATCTTCTGATCCCAGGGTAGAGGCCTCTCTTACAAATGCACACATAAAAAGAAAAAATCAATCTAATGCCACCCAAGGAGAATTGCTTGGTTGATAGAAACATGGTTAAAAAAAACAGAAATTCTTGGTTGATAGAAACATGGTTAAAAAAACAGAATTGCTTGGTTGATAGAAACATGGTTAAATAAACAGAATTGCTAGGTTGAAATCTCAAGTTCTGCAAATTGTTAAATTTATTTGATGTTCTCACAAAATGTCATTTTACCAGATTATTTGGCAAGGTTGACATAAAAGCTTCAACATGAACTCAAAATAGTTTTGAACTTTACTGCTTCTTTCTTTGACTCCAGCCTTAAATCTTTATTGTCAATCCCTAGACATCTGCATAATGTTAACTTTTTACTAAATGGTGAAAAATTATTTCTCTAATCCTGTTCCATGGGAGCAAAAGAGCGGAAAGGAAATAAAGATTTCTTCCTCCATCCTGGAGATGTTCCATTCATATGTGCATGTCAGCTTTCTGCACAAGAATGTCTCCATCTCACTTACAAGTTTTGCTATCTGTGTGTCTGAAATTGGATGTGCATACACTTCATCCTTGAGCACTTTTATGGTCAATTTATTTTCACTGATATTTGCTACTGTTCATCCTTGTTTTAGCAACATAGCACAACAGTCGAGTTCAAAATTGATCATGCTGTCTCAAAATGGTACCGAACTCAGGAAAAATCATGGTCAAGGCTGAATGTTTCAGATGTAGTTGCCACCACACTCCATGAAAAAAATGCAGCTGCCAGATGCCTTTGCTGGAAAGTAATAATATGTTGTGAGGATAATAATATAAACAATCTGAACCCAAAAAATGGCATGGACCAGTTGAATGCCAAGTCCTGGTTGCTTTCCAAACTCATGCCTGCAAGAGAAGATGAAGATCATACACTAATAACGTCTCCAGGCCTGTCTGTTTGGAGGAATTGGCTTCTTAACGAATCAGGCGGGGACCTTATTTGTTGTTTATCAGTTATCAAGTACACTAATTTTGAGAATCTGAATGAGACTGTAGCAGGTGCAAATGCAGTTCTCTTCCTATTGTCAGAAGGCATCCCATGGGTTCTTCAGAAAAATCAGCTTCATAAACTGTTAATGTCTGTACCTTCTGGTTCTCAGTTACCCCTTTTGATCGTAAGTGAGCTGTGCAAGGAAAATGCAGATCCTTCCACTATAGTTAAAGAACTGGAGCTACATGAAGTCCATGAATCAAGACTTCATTCCTTTAGTGTTGTTTACCTAAAAAACCAGCAGATGGAACAGTTGAATGGGTTTTTCAGCGATGAACAATTAAGAGGAGGACTGAAGTGGCTGGCAAATGAATCACCACCACAACCAGTTCTCCAGTGTGTAAAAGCCCGAGAACTGGTTCTCTACCATTTGAATTCTTTGCTTGGGGTTCTTGGTGAAATGAATGTTTGTGATGTGGGTCCAAACAATTGTATCTCAGCCTTTAACGAGGCCTTGGATCAGTCTATGAGGGAAATAGCTGCTGCAGCTCATGCTAATCCTACCTGTTGGCCCTGTCCGGAAATAGGTTTGCTGGAGGAACATAGCCATGAGCATGAAGCTGTGACCCAACACTTGCCACAGCTGGGATGGAGCTTAGCTCCAAGAATTGAACCAGTTGTGCGTGCAATATCTGACTGCAAATTTCCATCTTTTCTAGATGATACATCTTGGTTACATAGAGGTTCTGATGTGGATGTTAAAAACCAGATATTACAACTTCAAAGTTGTCTAACAAAGTACTTCACAGAGATTAGCAAGTTGATGGTACTGCCACTTGCAGAAAAAGAGGCCAGTGTTATGATGCAGAAGTTTGTGCAGCTTCAACTCCAGAACTCATACTACTACATTGTACCAAACTGGGTTATGATTTTCCAACGGGCATTCAATTGGCAGTTGATGAAGTTAGTTAAGGAGACATCTTTCTCAGTGTATATCCTGATAAAGCATGATTTGTCCACTTCAATGCTTGGAGCTGTGGAACTTGAAGACTCTGCACAGTCGCATTACCATTTGTCACATCCATCTCTTGATGAAATGGTTGAAGCTGGACGGATGCCTCTTCTCGGATGTGCTATGCTTGACGGGGAAGGAAGAGCTTTCCAACCTTATCCAGGTATGACTTCTCACAGTGAAGAAATTCCCACAACAACTGGCGCATGCAATGAAATAGAGCATGGGAAGGATGCTGGACATGTTGAATTTGTAAAAGCCAGTTATAATAGAATGAAAGATCTAAATGAAGGTGAAAGTGAACCTCTGATGACCATTAAGGAAATGAAAGAAACTGACAAACTTGGCGAATTACTGGACAGATGTAAGATTAAGCAGAACATGATAGATAAAAACTTGTCAGTATATTTTTAATGCATTACTTTCCTCACTTGCTGAAAATCTGTTGTATGTGTAATGTATCTTTGTATCATGAAGGGTCTAGCTTTATGCATCCTTTGAAGGGTCTTGGAATTTTGCTCTTACCATTATTTTTAAACGTGACGGTTGTAAGAGCTGCATTCTTCCCACCTCGTACTCTTATTAAGCTTCGTGATGTGCTTTCATCCTTGTAAATGCAAAGGATGTCTTCCATCTCGAGCTTTACAGATTTATTGGTTTGGTTCGGTTTATAGATTTTAAAATTTGACACATGATTTGGTTTGGTATTTGAAAAATCCAAACAAACCCGGTCCATGAACACCCCTTGCCCAAACACAAGTGATGAAAGTGATATCTACCTTGGCCGTTCTTGTGCTGTCGAGTTAAGTTGCACATATTTACCAAAATTGTAGTACACATCAGAAAGCTTAGTTGGTTGGCTATTTAAATTTTCACTTTATTGGTGACTTGTTCGATTCTTTACCTAGTAATCTTTTCCTCATTTTCCCTTCTCTTACTCCTTAATAACTCAGGTATAATGAAGAGGAATTTTTGTATATGGTATAGTTTCACCCCTGATTACAAAATGTAGTAAGAGTTTGTTTCAAAATATACCAAAAAATGTTGTATTTGCGTGCAGGCACAATACACTGTATTTCCATGCATAATAAGTATATCCGCACATATAAAATGTTTGTGTCTAATTGAAATCCTGTACAAGGTCAACTTACGCATCATTTCAATACACTTTACAATTATCGCACAAAAAATGCTATACATATGACTTACATGCCAAAATACAATAGGGGCAGTGTAAATTGTATTTTTTTTTTTGTTTAGTTAAACGTTAGTCGACTGTTGATTTTTTGCAATCGACTCACTGTGATATGCGTAGATGATGTAACAAAGTCGTATGCAAATATAGTAATTCAAACAAACTTGGGTTTGAATTCCATTCAGGTGATGTAACAAAGTCGTATGCAAATATAGTAATTCAAACAAAGTTGAGGTTGAATCCGACGAGTAGGGAGAAACACTTACTAATTGGATGAGTACCAAATTGACAGTCAATTTTTATTCCGCAAGGGTTGAAAAGATTTTGTGTAATTAAACTTAAAAATTGTAGTAAATAACTATGAATGCAAATTTTATGTGATTAAACTATCAAGGTTAAACTTATGAGATCAAATTACTAAAGTTGTGTCCGCACAATGAGTTGTGTTGTTTGTTGTTCGTTGGGTTTCATGCAATCACAAATATTTAGATTGTAGAAATGCACTCTATCTTTTTCAAGAGTTGAACAATTCATCTCCATATGATGTTTCCACTACTTAATAGGTTATTTAAATAAGCATGACCAATTATTTTATTGTTCCCATTGAGAATTTAAAAAACGAGGGTTAAGTTTTTATATATCAAGGTAAAATTAATGAAAACTTTGAATAACCTTTTATTCCTATCAGATGTCCAATATTCATTTTGAGACTTAAGTTAATTCAGATTCATGCTATTAGAATCTTACATGTTTAAATCTGATTTTTAAATAAGCTTAAGGTAACTTGTACTTCAGTTAACTGTTGCTACAAGTTTAAAACAATTGTCAATCACAAATATTTAAATGATTATGATCATTATTTTAACATGGTAATTACTTCTTGTACTTTTTTTTGTTGAGAAAATGATCAAATGGTCCTTTAAGTTTGAGCTTTTGTTTTATTTGTCCTTTAGTGTATAATATGATGAAAATGATTCTTAATATATTTCAAAAAGATAATTTGTATAATTCTATATATAAGTAAACACTTGCAATTTTTGCTATAAAATTAAATTAAGACCCTCGGTATGTGAACTGTATTTAAGCACATGAGCTATCAAGCTACACAATAAATATATCTTTTTGTATCATTTTATCCGAATTCAGAATCAACATCAAATTCCTAATCCCAACTTAAAAGAGCCACGAGAAAACCTTCAATGCAAGGTAAGACTTGAAAATATATTGCAATTTATTGTGAATATATTCAATGAAGTATGGAAGGGAAGTATAAAATATCATTGAATGGACTAAATAGGTTGTGCATGGATCAAGGTGGATTTCCACAAAAGGTATCTTACTCTGGAGAAAAAACTCTCTACCAGAAAACCCTAAGAACCAAAACCCTAGTATTGAAAGTGACCTCCATTGTCACGCTCCAAGCTACCCCCAAGACGCGGACACGGGACCTAGGACCACACGTGATCCCAAGCTAACCCTGCTGGCATGATCATGAGCATACTAAAGAAAATAAACTGATGCGGAAGCTAATTCATAATTAAATCTGAAAAGATGGGGAATACCCATATACTATAACTGAATATATGTGAAAACTGATGAGTTTAATACAAAGAAGTTATTAACTCAATACTAAGCTGAATCTAACTATGTCTGAAATAAGCCTCTAAACTGACTAGAAATGCTGGGACAAGCCCCAGCTAAGTCTAGCAAAACTGAAACTAAAGGACTAGAATACTGAAAAGAAACTCATGACTATTGTCCTCGGAGAATGAGGACTCACCACTGATTCTGCTGAACTGGAGATCGAGAATCGATCTAAGCGTGATCTGGATGCTGAGAACCTGAACCTACATCACGAGAAGATGTAGCGCACGTATGCGTCAGTACTTGAAAGGTACTGAGCATGCAGGATAGAGTAAAGCTGAAATAACACATAACTGAACAAAGCATACTGAGCAATGATATAATCTGAACATGATATAGATACTGAAAATACTGAATACTGAGCTAACTGATGCAATGACCAAATTTATAACATGCTGAGACTGAATACTGACTGTACTGAAATATGGTCAATGCAATAGAGTCTGACTGAACTGTGGGAGCTACTAATAACCGACATAAAACCACATGAGCTAAATGTGGAGTCCGATGTATACGCCCCATCGAGAGGACCCAATATACCCTGCCAGAGGTATAGAGGCATGCTGGCGTGATCACTAAACTGATGTTGCCCACAGAGGGGACTTACACCTACGTGGCTCGTAGTTCTGGGACTATATGGGTACGCTGAAACCCTAGTCCAACTCGGTATTATGCTACTCCCAATGAATTAAGTGGTTAACTGGTTATGACTGAATTTCTGTAAATACTGGATAGCTCGAAACTGAACATGCAAACTGAGAATGCAACAATTAATCTGATAATGATGCATTCATAAACTGAGGCATGTAAAACTGAATACTGAAATATCTGACCTAGCATGTGTAATTCAAGAACTAAAGAAATACATAGCTAGGGTTCTGAAATTCATGCGATAAACTGAGCAATAACATGATAATCTGATTTGGAACATTTAAATAACTAATTCATGATGATCTGCTATAATTCTAGAAACCCTAGGTCTGTTCATAATCATGGAATCAAGAATCTGACTGAATTCTAGGGACCTAATGGGCGAAAGGAACCCACTAGTGAAATCCCACATACCTGGTGACGAATTCCACGGAGAAATCTTTCGATTTCGGGGCTGGAACTGAAGAAACCTCGCTGCGTTCTTGAACTAGGGTTCTTGACCTTTTTCTCCTCTCTTGCTTCTAATTTTCTAAGTTTTGATTAATGAATTTGACTTAGGTAAGTTCTAGTTATGTTTCTAGGCTTAAACTAATTAAAACCTCATGATTTAGGGTTTAAACGACGTATCTTAGGGGTTAAACGAAATGGGAAAAGACCAAAAGACTCTTGAATTAACTGCTGTCGGAGTGATCGACGGTTTGGACCTACGGGCCGTAGGTCAATATACGGTCCGTAGATTGGGTCCGTAGTTCGAGTCTGCCCGACAGGTCTTCACTAAAACGGGCATAACTTTTTACTCGGAGGTTGGAATTTAGCAAACTAGGTGGCGTTGGAAAGATAATTCAATTATCTATCTAACCATAGGTCATGGGACACATAATTCATTTTGTGCTAAAAGTTATGACCATCTGAAGTTGACCCATCAGAATTTTCAGCTAACTGGCTGCTATCCTTCGATCTACGGTTAGACCTACGGACCGTGGATCGAACGACGGTCCGTGCTGGTCAACCGTAGTTCATGTCAGAGGCTGGGTAAGGAGGTCTTGATCCACGGACACAGACCACGGACCGTGGTCTGATCTACGGACCGTGGGTCTGTCCGTGAGTCGAGACTTAACCAATTTTTTGAGCTGGCTGGGGAGAGGTTGCAGTGGCGAACCACGGACCACCAGCACGGGCCGTGGTCTCATCTACGGTCTGTGGATGGTGACCGTAAGTTGCACCTGCAACTTCTCAAAATCTGCATTTTTGTCTATTTTGAATACGGAGTGTTACATCCATAGCCGGAGTCACCACCGGTAGGACTACCCACCGTAAGAATTTCCACCCTTATCTACGTAAGACAATCCAAACATACAAAATCCTAAACCTGCAGACCAAAACACAACTCACTACACTCATATTCTTAAACCAAAAACAACTATGCCACCACATCCATATATCCTCCCCAAGCCAGTGGTTATGTTGCATGGAGAATCAAATATCACTTGGAAGGCTTCAGAAGTTAGATCGCTTATAATATGGGAAAACTTGTACTATGCCATTATAGGCAAATTTTCGTATGGCAAACCCGACATCATGGAGTTGAGGAAAACAATACCGTGGCAATGCGGAATAAAGAGTGAATGCACAATAGGAGTATTGGACACAAGGCATATATTGATCAGACTCACAAGCTTGGAGGATTATGTGCAACTACTCTCTACAACGATTTTCTATGTGAAATCTAGAGAGAATTACTAGAAAATGAGAACCCTTAAGTAGGATCCATGGTTTGAGCCGAATGTAGAAACAACGATTGGAGTTACATGGATATCGTTTTCGGATCCACTCCTGAATTTCCTTGCAAAGGAGAAGGGTGGGCATGGCAACACGAAATCAGAAAAGACCTAGTTGTGCTAAGGTCAAAATTGAAGTAGATTTTGATGGCCAAGCTACCACAATGGGTGAGAATTACGGAAGAAGATCGTGTCACATGAGACATTAAATTCAAATGGATTAAGGTGCAGTATGATTATATGCCTAAATATTGTAAAAAAAAGTATTTCTTAGAAGGGCACAATGAGCAAAGTTGTTGGTCATTACATCCTGAGCTATATGAAACAAGGAATGAAGAAGAAACAAAGAAGAAAGAGGAGCTAAAATGAATAAAGACAACTGAAGGCACAAAAGGTGACCACAATAGGGTACTAATAAGTGGAAGAGTGGCGGGACTAAAACAAAATAAACAAGAATGGATAGTGAGAGGAATAAATAAATTAAAAAGAGATAAAAATGGGCTCATTAAAGGAGAGAATGGTGTGCAAGATGACAATCCTTTTGAGGCTCTGGGTAGAGAAGGAGACCAGGAGAGAGATGAAGAGGAAACCAAATAGAAAGTAGTAAGCACAAAAGAATGGGTGAATCGGAAATTCAGAAAACAAGAACCAACATAAAATAACATGGAAAGACAAGGGGAGATAGGCATGAGTAAGCAAAACAGTTTGGAAGAAAATAGTAGAGAGACGGAGAAGGAACAAGAGCAGACTCTGAAATCTAAACAAATAGAAGAGGAAAGAATACATGAAGAGCAGGAGGACAATATGATAGTGATGAGTGGTATATTTCGACTCATTTGAGGCATTTTTAGTTCAACAATTAGTTTCCTCATGCTTAACTATGTCTTATTCTGATAATATTTTAATGATTTGCAGCTATGAACGCTAAAAGACAAGGAGAAAATGAATACTTGAAAGAAAGGCCAAAAACATTGAAAGAAGTACAAACTTCGTACTGGTAGTTACTTATTCAAAAGGGCAAATCACCCAAATGGCATGACCTCGTCCAAAGTGACGATGTTCACAATTAATGATAATAGAGGTAGGTTGGCGAACCAAAAGAGAAACGACGACTCGCCGAAGAGAAAGGGAGAACAAGATGACCATCGTCGAAGGTGACAAGACTTGGATTAAAAGTGAAGGCTCAAAAGGTGGTAATCGACGATCCGCCAAATATAAAAGGAAGACTCGAACGAGTTTGCCAACTGAGGCTCAAACATCTGAAGCCTGAAATAAATGAAAATCGAGTGAAGGAAAAAACAACGATCCTCTGATCGTGTTCGATGAGCCCGACTAATGTCACCAAGTTGGTCACGCAGTGAATTTTAGGCAAAATTTTGGAAAATAATAAATAGCCTAAAAGAGAGAAAATCGAGAGTTTTCTTTTGGCAGAAGAATTTTTGAGAGCTTTTGTTTTGATAGAGTGTTGGTTTGAGAGTACCTTGTGGAAAATCTTTAGTTTTAGGGTTTTCAATTTTACTTTTGCAATTGACAATTGGAAGTTGAAATAAAAATGGATGTGGATTATAATTGCTTAATTTTCATCACATCCATGGCGGCTATCTTGATACGTATAATTTCTTTACCTTTTGTGATGGGTGACTAAAACCCCAAGTATAGGGTTGCAATTATGGGGTTGGGTGTTGATTTAATGTAGTGGGTATTGTATTTTGCTCCATTTTACTGTTGTTCATTCATGGATTTAGGCTAATTAGCATGGGGCAAATTCATGGGTTAAGGTTGCAAACTTAATCCTATTTTCAATATCTGATTGATGCTCAAAAGAGATCGATTGGAGTGGGTAATTAGTTTGATGCATAAAATATAGGTTTGATTTCTATGGTTTGCTTGAAAGAGATTATGATTCAGATCTATTTTCCGAAATCTATCGAAAGAGTGTTTCCGTAAGGTAATGGGTTGATTTGTTAATCATATAGATGAGACCGAAAGGAGATTCTATGAATTGGTACTATGAGATCAAAAGAAGATTAGTGTAATTGAAGATGATTCGGCCTGCCTGTTTCTCCTGAATGTACACACAAGTGTACGTGATCGCACAAGTAATATAGTGGCTCTAAAAGAGCTGGATTAACAAACCCAAATGACTTGTCGATTAATTATTTTTACTAATTTTTACTAGTCTGATTATTTTTTTAGAAGCATTACTAAAAAACTGCCAAAAAACAATGCAATGAAAAGCGACGGACTGCGTCGCCCAGAAAAATGACGACTTTTGTCACGTTGTCCGTCGCTTTTTAATAAAAATAATTATTCTTTAAATTATTTGACAAAAAGCGACGGACAGCATCGCTTAGTCCATCGCCTTTTTTAGCGGATTTTTGCGTCAAATATATATAAAATTTATACTTAATTATTTAATACAGGTAGAGACACTGTCCGTCGCTTTTTATTAAATATAAATTTAAAAATAACTACTCTGTCCGTCGCTTTCTATTAATTGTTATTTAATAATTATTTTTTAAAGAAGCGATGGACAACATCTTTGTGTCAGTCGCTTCTTGGCCAAATATTTTTTAAAAAAAGCGACAGACAGTGTCACATAATCCATCGCTTTTTGGTCAAATCTTGGTCAAACATTTAAAAGAAAAAGCGACGGACATAGAGACATTGTCCGTCGCTTTCCTTAAAATATCTGGATACCCAGACGGGTTTTTCCCACATTCTTCCTTCTCTTCCTTCTCTCTTCCTTTCTCTCTTCCTTCTCTTTAAAATCGCTCCAAGCCCAAACACTATTTGTTGCTGCCGTCGTCGTCGTTGTTGTTGCCGCCGCCTAGCTCCCTTTCCAATTGTCTCTAATTTCTCCTTAAAAAGAAGGTTAGGGTTTCTTTAAATTAGTTTTTAATTTTTTATGTTTGATTTTGTTAATTAGAGAATGAATTTGTGTTTTGGATTGAATGATTGATTGTGTTTGTTAGAGAATGAATTAGGGTTTCTTAATTTTAGTATTTGTTTGAATTTGAAAATCTTTAATTTGATTGTGAATTGGGAATTTTTAAAATTTGATTGTTAGTTAGTAAATTGTTAATAGAATGAAGTTTGAATGTCATAACATATATAGGATGAATGTTTGAATGTGATGAATATAAGAGGGTTTTTTTTTGGAATTAGAACTTGAATATATATATATATATATATATATATATATATATATATATATATAAACTAATTTTTGGATTAGAAGTTTATACATGACTAATTTTATAGATTGGAGATATGAACTTGAATTAATTAGAATTAACTTGAACTTGAACTTGGAACTAATTAGCTTGAATATATAACTAATTAAATTTAGAAATTAGATATGAACTTGAATTGAAAACTTAAACTTATTAAAACTTGAATATATATATATATAACTAATATTCTTGGATATGAAGTTTATATTTAACTAATTTTAGAACTTTCATATGAACTTGAACTTGAACATAAAAATTCATGGATTAGAAGTTTATATATAATTAAGTTTAGAAATTAAATATGAATTAACAATAAACACATGGGGTAATGAAGCCATCTATACAGAACTTTTCAAATAGCTGAGGAAGTATGTAAGTGTGCAATCACTAAGTATTTAATAATATAGTCATGTTATACTAAATTATATTACTTGAAATAACAATCACGTAGGTTTACGATGAATACTCAAGTGTCCAACATTTGCAATTAGTGAAAGAAGTAGCACTTGGATCTAAATCTCAAGTACTGACAATGAATAAGTATTGTGTCAATGGTTTTAAGTTTCAAACTGAAGAAGTTTCTAGGAACAAGAAAACAAACAATTGTGGTGTCTATATACAAGGTGATGTTGATGGTACTGGTCAAACTATTGAATATTATGGTGTCATTCAAGAGATTATTGAAGTGAGGTATTTAGGTTGGCCTAAGAAGAAGATTGTATTGTTTCGGTGTGAGTGGTTTGACTCATCACATAGAGGCACAAAGGTGGACCATCAACATAATATAATTGAAGTTAAGCACACCAGGGAATACAGAAGTTATGATCCTTTTATTATTGCACAAAATGCTAAACAAGTGTATTACACTTTATATCCATTGCGTAGAGACAAAGCTGATTGGTGGGTTTTTATAAAAAGTAAGTCTGTGGGAAGAATTGAAATTGAAAATGTCTTAGATGTGGCGTATCAAAATGATGTTGCAATTGTTCAACAAGAAGTTGATGTTGAATTGGAAACCACACTACAACATCCTCAACATATATTAGAAGAAGTATCTGATGATGAGATACTGAATGTTGAGGAAGAAATATCCGAGAATGAGGAAACTGAATCATTTGATGACGAAGAATGGGACGATAATGAAAATGAAACAACTGAGAAGGAAGAATGGGAGAATGATGGAATTGAAACAAGCGAGGAGGAATAGTATAGAATGAAAGTTAGCTAGTATATATATGTAAGTGTATTTTGCTAATTTTATTGAATTTATAATTTTTATATATATTATACATGTAAATTTGCATACAGATATCATCAGGCGGTGACAGTGATAGACATCGCGAGCATCTTGGAGTTAGCCAGACTAAACATGCTAAAAAAAGAAGTCTAGGAGACCCATAGATCGTGAGGATATTGCAGGATCTATTTCTTCTGCGCCAGAGCGCATCAACCATGATACTCATATACTTGTTGTTCCGTTTGGTACGGCGGATCCTCGGCAATATTATCCTAATTACCATCGACCAATAGGTGCTTTCTCAACTTCATAGGCAGTGCCTTCAGTACGCTACGAGGACCTACCTTTACATGCTATTCGTCGAGGATGACCCTTATCGGTAGGTACTCAATCTCCCACAGGTGCATCTCCTCAGTTATTTACCATGAGGATTAGAGATTCTAGTAGCGAGCAGTTTAATGTTATGGCCAGTACGCCTCCATTGACTCAGCGTTATGTGCATCATGATGCATCACCTTCTTCTACAGCTACACCTAGTGCTACTCCAGATGAGATGCTTCCTCTAGTTCCTGGTCAGAAGGACAGACATGATTGAGCCAGATTGATCATCGTAAGTTTATTTTGTTATCTATTTGTTAGTTTATTTTATTTATTTCTTATTCTTTAATATATTATTCATGAACTAACATATTTATTATGTTTTTTGCAGGTGGCATCCGACAAAGGATGTTGCTGGGGCATTAAAAGACTGTGTTAGGAGACTATATACATAGACTTATCACTCTTGGAGCAAGATACCAAATAGTATACGCCAAGTGATGTTTAATAATTTTGAGGTATATATTTTTTAGTTAAGTTTAGTGTACTTTACTTTTTTTCACTATCGATCTATTTAACGTTATTCAATTTTTTTTATTCAGACTATGTGTACTTGGGAGCCGAGGAACAATCATGTCCTTTCGACCACATTTGAGAGGAAGGCATCCGCCAGACTATCTGCCTGGCTAAAGAAAGTTCGGGATAGTGTTGAACGTCCGAATTGACTGTTGCCACATGTTTTTGTTGATCTGGGTCGATATTGGAACACAGACAAGTTTAAGGCAATATCAGACCAAGCCAAAAAGACTAGAGGTCGTCTTAAGGGTGGTTTGTTGCACACCGGAGGTGCAAAGTCTATTGGAACAATTGCAAGAGAGATGGTAATTAGTTCTAATTCAAACTTTTAAATAAATAATTAGTTGATTCATATATATCGTTATAAATTTTAGTTTTTTATTTATAGGAAAAAGAATTGGGACGCACTCCCATTACACCAGAGGTTTTCAAGAAGACTCATGTCAGGAAGAAAGAAAATGAGTTGGATCCGGATGTGTGGGTGGAGGAAAGAGTCGAACAAACTTTTGTAAGTTATTTAATATGAATAATATATATTAATCATGAATATATTTATGATAGGTATATATATTGATGTC
The DNA here is from genome assembly GCF_019186545.1 of Solanum stenotomum. Classification (NCBI taxonomy): domain Eukaryota; kingdom Viridiplantae; phylum Streptophyta; class Magnoliopsida; order Solanales; family Solanaceae; genus Solanum; species Solanum stenotomum. The sequence continues at coordinate 46,652,812 of NC_064285.1, read as the reverse complement.
AATTTTTATATTTAATATGCAGAATGAGTTTCAGCATTACGTCGATGAGAATCTAGATAGTTCGGTCGAAATGACACCGAACTTTCTACCCAGATCTGGAAAGAAAAAGTGGTGGAGGGAGACACAAGGGTAGAGTCTATGGTCTAGGCTCTCGAAACAATTTAAGACGATTCCAGTCAAGCTTAGAAGGAATTGGATCGTCAAGTCAAGCCGAGGCACTTGACGGTGTTCAGATTTATGCTATGTACGATCAAATAGCTAAACTTACAGCGGTACTGGCAGAGTCGGAGCGGAGAAGAGTAGCTGAACAAGAAAGCATTAGCAAGACCGTTCAGCAAATTCAAAAACAAGTGATGAACCTCGCTCGTGGAACTACTACTTCGGCTCTCGAGGAAAGTGACGACTACAGTACTGATAGTGAGGATGATTGTGTAGGACCCACTCCCTAGTTTCCATCGGTGAACTTTTATGAATTTTTGTAATTTTGAAAGACTTTATAAGTCTTTAAATTTTGATTTAGATACTTTCGAATGTTATTTTAAGTTTCTTGTTTTATGTTTTGTGTAGATTGTTTATAATTTTATGTTTGATTGGGTTGAATAATATAGATCAATTGAATTGCAGGTGGGCAGCAGAAAAGTTTCTGCTGTAAAAAAATTTGCAGAAAAAGCGACGGACAACATGGTTTTGTCCGTCGCTTTTCTGGGATTTTCAAAAATTGAATTTCTTCAAAAGCGACAGACTGCGTCGCATTTTGGAAATTAAAAAAATATATATATAGCGACAGAGTCCGTCGCTTTTGTAAAAACATTCAAAAAATAATAATTCAAAACTGCTCACAGTCCGTCGCTTTTTAGCGACGCTGTCCGTCACTTTTGGAAAAGCGACGAACATAATTGCGTAGCATTTCCGTCGCTTTTGGCCAAAAAAGCGACGTACTGCGACGCTTTTATCCATTTCTTTTTGGTAGTTTTTTAGTAGTGAAGTGCCAAAATTATTTGATTTATAAATAAAAGTAAGCAAGAATTAAATACTAAGATTACCTTACTATGATTGTGGAAATTCCAGGGCTGCAACTTACTTAGAATTCATGCATAATATCTTTTTCTATGGACTTCAATTGGTTATCAAATCGCTGATTTACAAGGTTGAATGTATGATCATGGTCTCCCGACCTCTAATCGCCTACCACAATTGGCAGTCTAACTACATTGTTCAATAGGGATAGACTGAACCAATCACAGAGCATTGCGTTTTCATCTTGTTTAGTAACCAAGTAAGGTCTCTAGATATATCCCTATCCTAGATACAAATCAACCCTAATTTCTAGAGAAGATCATACTCCTTTTGTCCGACGTTCTATACTCCTAATATTTCTATACAGAGTTGAATTTGGACAATACATTTATTACAATAATTGCCAATCACGAAATACTAAATCAAGAACAAAAGAACAAGCTATGCGATAACCAACTTGAATACATAAAATTCAATATTAAACAATCATTTGTAGCCACACCAGAACAAGAGTCTTTAACTACTAATGTCTAAGAAAAGACCAAAAAAAAAAAGAACTCTAAAAAGTATAATGACTTTTCTCTACTCAGTATCTCCCTTAATAATTATTCTTATGGTCTATTTATACCAGTACTTGGTCTACGGTTGACCATTACAGACCATAGAAAGTGCTACAATTCATAGGTCTAAACCGTTGGTCGAGTTCGACAGTTATTATAAGGGTTTTTTTGGGTCTTTTCCCTAATTATTTTAATCCAATACTACGTCATTTTACATTCTACCCTAAGCCATATATAAAACTATTTAGCCCCAAATTACCCACTTTCAATTCATTCTTCTATTTCCCTAAATCTAACCAAATACATTCTTCAAAATTCCCTCCTAAAATCTAAGGAAGAAAAAGCTAGGATTCAATTGCAAGTCTCCAATTCACCATTCTTTGTGGGCTTTTAGCATCAAGGTATGTGGGTATTCACCCATGAAATCCATTCTTCCATCCCTCTCCCCCCCCCCCCCCCCCCCCCCCCCCCCCCCCTCGCCCCCCCAAGGTTTCCAATTCTCAATCTCAAATTCAATTGTTTAAGTTAGGGTTTCTATCCAATCTTTATGAGTTTCATTCAATTGAGATTGTTTATTGTTAATTATGTTTTCTAATGCATGATTAAATGTTACTATATGATATTTAGTTGAAATTAGGTTGACCCATGCCTAAATTATGATTTTCAATTATGAACCTAGGATGAACTCGTGAGCCTATGAATTATGAATTTATGAAGATATGCATGTTTTTTATGAAATTGTTGTAAATGATTTGGGGATACTTTGAAAGGAATGTATCAAGGTTATTGTGAAATGTTTTCTCAAATGTTATTATGATAATGATTGTGAAAGGTATTTCTCACATATTGATTCACATTGGTGAAAATGTTTCTCATCTATGTTGAATTATGTTTGAGGAGCTTTTCTATGTTTTGATCTTGAAATACGTGGATTGGTATTGATCATTGCCTTCCCTATGTTATGTTGATATTCAACTTTTATCTATTCCATTGGAATTTAGACTTAGCACTGAGAGGGCTTGAGGTGGAGGCTCAAATAGGATAGTCTCTAGTAGAAATCTCTAGTCCCAAACTACATGTGCCGTAGGATTTTCTTAAATAACTTAGCTAGTGGATCCACTTTATCAAATGATGATATGTACATATTCTACCTTGGCAAGTAGATTCCCCTTCTTTTGGTATGAGGGATATACCAGATTCCATGATATATCTCTCATGGTCTTATTGTCAGTTAAAGCTAAGATCCCACAAAATAATTATGTTTTCTTCAAGCTTTTCTTATGTCTTTTACGTTAATGTATTCGACTATGTTCCATGATTCTAATGTCATTTCTTTCTTAAGCTTTCAAATGTTTCAATATGATCATGCCTACTCATTTTAAGTCATTCATGCCATCATGTCTATGTTTATGCATATCACCTCATACTTGGTACATTTCATGTACTAATGCTTACTTGTGCCAGCATTATTTTTTCTAATGTAGGGTCTGACGCTCCTACCTCCCATACTCATGACTAGTTGGTTTTATAGACTTTGAAGATTGGTGATTCCTCATGTCCCGAGGACCAAGATACTTTTATTTATTTTCCTTTATTTCACTTGCATACTTAGTATGTGATGTTTGTGTTACGTCCCAATCACTTTTCTTATGATGTATTAGATGACTTTGAGAATTATGTTAGACTTACGCTTTGTCAAACTCTTTGGATGTAAATTGATATCTTCTAAAATATTTACTTCTATTATCGTGTATGATGTATGTTAAGTGGCTTTTGTAGGACCTCTCAGAGTTCTATATGTCATGTTACACCTAGGGTGTACTTTGGGTCGTGACAGGTTCATTCTTTGCCTTTTTTTTTCACCAAAAGTCTAAACAAGCTGATCCCTGCTACACACTATAGCCATACATGAATTTACACACTAAAATATATTTTTCTTTTACGTTAATATTTAGTCACAGAGGTAAAATCATTATACAGTTTGATGTAGTTTTATTCATATGGTGTGTTGGTTATAGGTTAGCAATTTTGGAGCTATCGTTGTTGGAAGGTCAGGGTTTTGTCTAGGGGTGTACAAAATCGAACCGAAAACCGAACCAAACTGCAAATCGAGTCAATCCGGGAAAAAACCCAACTAGTGATTTGGTTTGACTTGGTTTCGTTTTGAAAAGAAAAACCCGACTATATTTGGGTTGGTTTGGTTTTAACTAAAAAAACCCAACCTGAGACCAAACCAACTCGACATTATATATATAATTTTTTAATTTTATTTTATACATAAAAATATTTACTTTGATATAATTTTTAAATATTTCTTATACTTTTTCATAGTTTTTATCTTTTAATATATTATTTCAAGTTTGAAACTTAGAATTATGAATGAGCCAATAAAGATTATAGTCTACAGATGTTGGTAATTATAATAAAGCTTAAATCAAAATCAAATTAATACTAATGCAAAAAGAAAATCAATTCAACACTAAGAATGACAATAATATTGAATATTTGTTCTTTAGTTTTACATTGGTTTAGACAATTAAAATACATAATCTAATTTTAATTTCCTTTAATATTTAGTCATGTAACTAATACTTATTAAATTTAATTTTAGCACGATTTAGTACTTATAAATTATGATCATTTTCATTATAACTTGTTAATGTGCAATATTTGTTTTACGCGATTTCATTATTATTATTTTTGTTGGATATTTTAGTATCATTAATCATATCATATTGTGTTATATTTTTAAGAAACATCTTAAATAATTGTATTTTGGTAGGACTAAAGAAATATTTGAAGTACTAGTAAATTATATGTTTGTATGAATACTTTACCGGAAAAACCCGAAACAACCCAAAAAATCTGAAAAAACCCGAGGTTGAAAAACCCGAGTTTTATTGGTTTGGTTTGGTTTATAAATTTAAAAATCCGACACAAATAGTTTGGTTTGATATTTGAAAAACCCAAACCAACCCTGTCATACCCCTAGTTTTGTCCTTTTAGTTTATTTATTAGAGTGGGTTTTAATGTTCTTATCTTCATGGCGAAGTAATAGCTTATCAATTATTCATAGTAGTTTTATTCTGTTAATTTGAACGTGAATCCTTGTTATAGATTTAGCGTGGTTGCGTGGAAATATTCGTATAATTGCAAAATAAGGCAAGGTATGTTAAGGCAAAACTCTTTTTTTATATCGCACAAATACTCAAAGTTGAAAATCATTGAATGAATCATTTGTATTATTATATTGCTATGAAGATCCTCTGTGAAGGGCATTGAGATGTCGTGTTTGTACTATTTGAAGTATACTTGACGGTTAACGTTATTTTTCCATAGAGTCTCTTATTAATTATGTCTATTAGCGAGCTTTTGTCCTAAGAATGAGGCTGAAATGATGAAGATTTATTATATTGTGTCTAAGTGGTTGTTAAACCGTACTTTCTTGTGAGAAATTCTTATGTAAATGTTGTGTGAAAATTATATTCATACTAAATCTTGTACCCTATTCTTTTGGTTATAGACTTGCCAAACAATTTTGTTTCTAATCAGGCTCGCACTTTTCCCAACTTAGAGTCGTCTATAGTAAATTAAGTTAGACATGTAAGTCTCCATTTGAGTTCCTAAATGATTGATTTGCTAAATTATAGAAGAGTGAAGATCTTCGAGTTTATTATGGGTTTTATAGGTCTAAATAGTCGTTTTAAAGTGAAATTAAGTTACAATGAAATTTCTTAAGAACCTTAATATCTTTATGAACATTCTCAAGTTTATGTTACCTTCCTAAAGTCGAGTTAAATGTTCAAGTTTATTTTACAAGTTGGCGAATATGATGTCGGTTAGCTACCGGAAGGCATCACCATTGCTAGCATTTGGTCAGGTATGTCATGCATTTGTATATATATTTATATTAGTTTTTTGACACGTGTGTTGCACGTGATGACCAATTCCAAAAATATATGTTATAGTAAATAGTATTTGCTTATTTAAGCGGAGATTTGAATAATAAGCTTAGCAAAAAATAATATTACAGATTCTTTTGTGAATGTTCAACATGGATCGTCATATATATTTCTTATTCACGCAAACCTATGAAGATGGTCAATGAAAAAATTTATTAGTTAAATGCAATAATGTGTATATTTATTTCAATTTGATGAGATTAATCATGTAATTAGTCTTATCTCACTAATATTACCTTATAGACAATATTTACTTTGTATTTTTCTTGTCATCTAACCAGATGTGTTTTTCATGTGTATTCCATGCTAAATTGTTTAGATGTCATATGAACATGTGAAGAGAACAACTACATTTTATATATTCACATATTTTCACATTGGTTGTGAGTTTTTAAAAAAAAAATAAAAACTCGAAACATATTAAAATAATATATTTTGAAGTTTACAAGATCTTGTTAACTTGATAATACATTTGTGACATAAATAATACTTTAATTTAAATACAAATACCTACCCAAATATAAATATATATTTGTATTAATGAAAATATTTATCTCATAAAATTAATTATTTAATAAATAATAAAAAATTAAAATAATACAAACTTCAACTAACATTATTACAAGTCATATGAACTTTTCTTCATCTAAAATATTGAAATCTTAAGAAATAGTAAATAAGTAAAACAAAGGGCAATGTGTATATAGTAATTACTATTTTGAAGAAAACTTCATTAGAATTTAAATCACATAAGTAGCATTGATAAATAAAGTTATTGTTTTGTCTTGATCATCAAAAACAAATTGTGACAATTCTCTAAATTTTGGAAAAGATATTCAGAAGCATACATCTACATCATAAGAGAAATTGTTAACAAAAACAAATGAATTTAGACTACATCATGTTAACTTTATATATTGGAACATTACATACTAATGCATATATTAAGCAAAAAAATAATTATTATATCATCAAAATTATTTTTCTCAAGTACTCGAGATTATGGAATATACCCTAAGCCTCTTAGGATAAAACGACTTGCTTCATCAGAATAGTGGTACCTCATATTCTACTAAACTTCAAACTCGCTCAAAGACAATAAATCACACAAAAAAATTTAAAATGCAAGAAGAAGAAAGGTAGAAGATTAAAAAAATTGTGGTTGAAAAATGAGAGGATGCCCCTCTATTTATAGTCAACAAATGGTGGTATGAACAAATGTTTTTTGTGTCTTATCTGAAAAGTCATGATCTTTTCGAGAAGTCACAATCCTTTGAAAAAGTCACAACTCTTTGAAAAAGTCACAACTTATTGAAAAAGTCACAACTCTTTGGAAAAGTCACAACTCATCGAAAAATCACAACCCTTCGAAAAAAGGCACAACTTATTGAAAAAGTCACAATGCATCGAAAAAGTCATAACCTAAGTTAGAAATATTATAGTAATCTAACATTCAAATTAAGAGTACATGCTTTTAAAGTATATATATATATATATATATATATATATATATATATATATTCCCAAACGGGGTCACCGGGCTTTACATCTCAACTATTCGAATTTGTCTATTTAGGTCAGGTTTATGCCAAGCCAGATTTACAAGAATTGTCCAAATTACCAATACATCTGATAAGTTCAGTAAAGAATTATGCAGAAGACGATGGTGTTTATTGCAGGTTCTTCAACATTTCTATGGAAAGCAAGGATTTGCAAGAATATTTCCCAACAATCAACTACATAATAATGGAAAAATTAAAAGATTTTAATGTTAAAGCCATCGGAGTTGATAAAAAACTTCCACATTTAAACAAAAAGTGGATACAAACCAGAAGAGCGTTAGGAATTAGAGCATTATACTTTATTCTTAAACGTTTTTATAATGATATATAAAAAACTTCCACATTTAAACAAAAAGTGGATACAAACCAGAAGAGTGTTAGGAATTAAAGCATTATACTTTATTCTTAAACGTTTTTATAATGATATATATATATATATATATATATATATATATATATTCATGACATACGATTACATGAGCATACCATACATGTTTAATTCAATGAGGTCAGATGTCGGCCATGGAGGTCATAACAGTTTCAGTTTCATGTGGTATCTCTATTGTCCTTTTGTCACATCTATTTATGATTTCACCTGCTGCCTTACATATCAATATATTTTTATTTGTATTGACGTTCCATTGCCTGGGAACACAACATTTTGTGCTACAGGTTCAGAAACGGGCCCTGATCGGCCTTTGCAATAGGGATGTTGTCTCAGCTGAGGATTGGTAAGCTCCATTCTTCTTGGAGTTAGTGGGGTCGGTAGGTTTTGCATACTTGAGTTTGTAGATGATTGTTGGTATCATTGGGGAATTTTCCAACCATTTGAGTTGTGATATTCGTAGAGACTTTTGGACATACTATATAGGGTCTTTTTAGCTTTCCGTTATAGCCTTGTTAGCTTGGCGTAGATGTGATTTCAATTGCAGCCTTATCGGTTGGTAGTTCCTTATCATTTAAGTTTTCCTTGCCGGTCCTTTCATTATGTCTTTGATATTATTGAGACCTCGCCGATACAATTATCTTATTTCACTATGTTATTGTAAGGGCCCTGTTGGCCCTCGTTGTACCATTTCCTTTATGTTTTAGTGGTTCACTCGGTCAAGTGAGGCACTAGGTACCTGTCACGCCTCTCCTAGTTTAAGGCATGACATAATGTGGAGACTATGGAAGTTCAAATTCTGTGTGGATGATAGAGTAAGGAGATGGGACTATAAGGACCCTCCTAGTGTTGGTTTTGTGAAATGCCTAACCAAGAAACACTTGCTCATGTGTTTCTTAAATCATCTATAGCTAACAGGACTTGGTCCTACGTTTTCTCTTTTGCAGGTTTAAACATGGTAGGACTTCAACTGAGAGAAATTATAATGCTCTGGTGGGGAGGAAACATCAAGAAAGACTTGAGACCATACTACAAATCTGTACCAACATTTGTAATATGGGAACTATGGAGGAGAAGAAACAAGATGAAGCATGAGGGGAAGAAAACATCTTTGCATAGGATCATCCACAATGTCACTAGGAACATATTCATGTTGATTCAACTGAGGAAAACACGGATGAAATGTTCTGCCAGCTGTCCAGAAATGATAAAAGAACTAGAAAGTTATAGGACTAGGATGAAGGCTATATAGTAAGTTCATATTCCTTTTGCCTAAGAGATTCTACATGAGATATTAGGGCTACCATTGAGAACACCACGAACACATTTGCGGAAGCTAAAGCTATTTTAATAGCATGTAAGCATTGCAATCAATCATACCACAATAGAGTCATCATTTAGACGGATTCAGTGTTACTAGTTAAGAACCTAGAAGGGAAGTAGGCTGCTCCTTGGATAATTGCATATATTGTGGCAGAAATAAAGACATATATATGTAGAATAAAGAACATATCTTCTGGCATATTCTAAGGAAGGGGAATAGCTAGCAGATTACCTGGCTAATATAGCCATTGATGAAGGTAATTGCTACTACACATATTTTATAAGCATAGAAACAAAAGGGATAAAAATTATAAATAGCGATAAATTAAAATGCCCCTATTTAAGAGTATTACCAGCGCGAGGATTTTAGGGCAGGGGAGGCTACACCATGAAGTTTTTCACATTCACGACATTTACAAAGGTCAGGATGGTGTCAAAGTTAGTGAAATGCTATCTAGCCTAAGCTATTACAACTAACAAAATGGGAAGATCTGGGGTCAGTCAGACTGCTAAATCTGGAAGAAGCTTGCAACACTTATCTTAGGCGGTGGATCAGAGCTACCCATTTCGGAACCACTTGCAGAGAATCAGAATTTAGGGCCCATAGGGGGAGAATGGAGGAGAACTATGAGTGCTCACCAAGTGAAGAAGTAAACCTCCATTGGACTAGATCCATCAACAAAAACAATGAGCATAACCCATACAACCCAACTGAAACAGGAACAGAGATCAGTAACAAGAAAGAAAGCAGAAAGGACACCAAAAAACTTACTCATGAAAGCTGATATAAGACCAAGAAAGAACATCAACTCCAGCTGGTTGATGATCCAAAGCTAAAGCAAGTGGAGACTAGGGTCGGTCCACGACGACAACATTTCTCAGGTGGAGAGGGTTTTTAGGAAATGGGAAGAAGGATTTGAAATAGGAAATCCTAGACAAGCTAAGACGACAAAAATAAGGTAAGAATGTCTCACAAGTCTCCAATTAAAAAAAAGGGACAAGTGGGGCCTCTTCATCTCTTCCTCAATTTAATTTAACTCTTAATTAATATATTGGACCAAATTAGTAGTTTTAAAACTTAGGAGACTTTATTTTAAATTGTGAAACATATTAAGAATGGAAAAAACATTTTAACTTATTCAATTTTCTTTTTAAAACTGAAGTTACAAGGGAACGTTGGAATCCAAGAACGGGACTTTTTTTTTTCAAAAAAAAAATTTCTTCTTCATCTTCAAAATCATCAAATCTTCTTTGAGTTTGTTGTGTTTTTCTTTTCAATCAGTAGCTTCTAATACAAGGTAAATGTTCTTCTCTTTTCTATTTCAAAGGATAAGATTAGGGTTTAATAAAGAAGAAAATCATCATCATCTTGCTATTATATTTTTTTTGTTTTTTTACATTATATTTATTCCGTTTGAACTTGAAATTAACTCAAAAGAGCATTTTTGATAAGTATAAAAAATATTTTGTGTCCATTCTTCAGTTGGGTTTAGTGAATTCAATTTAGTTATTTCAGCCAACAACTTAGGTAGTTGTTTGGACAACTACAGAAGTTGATTATAGAAATAACTTTATATTTTTGTTAATATAGAAATTGTCCAACAACTTCTTGTAGTTGTCCGACGATTCAGAAGTTGTCCCAACAACTACTGCAGTTGTTAGACAATTGTGTTTAATTGTTGGTCAACTGATTAGTTGTAGGACAAATAATTTAATTATTGATCTATAATGTACCACTATTGCTCCTTTTCTGTTGATCCTATTTAGTTAATTTCTTACTATTTACTAATTTTTAACTATTTTAGTATAGTTATAATGCTTCAATATAAGAGGAAGAGAACTGGAACATCTTCATCCAATCCAAATGCTAAAGAAAATGTTGAGAGCTTAACTACTGCTAGAAAAAGAGGTACCACAACACTTCAAAGTATCGATGGACAACCATCTAGAGAAGAAAAAAGTGATCAAAGTAGGGACGATCAATCTAGTGAAATGAAAAAAAATAGTAAGAATAACACTGACCTATCAGGTGAAGAAAAAAGTGATGAAAATAACAACTAAAATTCAAGTGAAGAGAAAAAAGATGGTGAGAGTCATGGAGATGAATCAAGTAGAGAGGAACAAAGTGAAGAAAGTGAAAGTGAACAATCGGATGAAAAAGAAGAAGAAGGTATTGAATCTTCTCCAAATTATGTTAAAATCATTTCCAATGATAAGTATAAGTTTAAGACCCACTTGAGTGTGTCTGGGTCTTATGATTCAAAAATCAATGCGAGAGTTGGTTTTGGAGCTCAATTTGTTGAGTTTAGAAAGATTTTAATCGCACAAAAAATTGAAAATGATTTTAAAAAATCTTGTTTTGGTCACTTTTTGAAGTTGGATCAATCTGTAGCAGTACAACTTCCAATGAAGTTAGTACATCGCATTTGTCTTCGTCGTATATTTTCTGAAAAGAATAAAGAGGTTTGGATTAATTATAATGGTTTGCCTCTTTGTTTTGGCATTAATGAATTCGCTATTATGACTGGACTTCGGTGTCATTCCCTACCTCCTCTAAGTCAACAATTAGCGAAAATTGGAAAAGAAGGTGAAATTTTGGTTGATCTGGTGGGTCAATCTGCAAATGCTGTTGTACTCATAGAAAAGATGAGTGGTCCATGCTTAACCAAAAAGCAAAAGCTTGCTATTAGTATGGTTTGGTTTTTGCATTGTGTATTGTGTTCAAAAAGTGCAGAAAAGAAGATAGAAACTCATTGGCTAAAGATGGCGTCCAAAAAAAGTGTGTTCAATTCATATCCATGGGATCGAGTTAGCTTTGATCTTACCATTAGCTTTCTTTTGAAAGAGCTAGATTCAACCAAATCTCAGTATAATCTTCATGGATGTCCGTGGGCGTTCGCCGTAAGTAATTAAATTGATGTTTTTATTTTATAATTTTTAGTTAAATTATTATTTGACTTTATTAGCTATACTAAGCTATTTTTAATATTATATTGTAGGCTTGGGCGTTTGAAGCTATTCCGGCACTTCAACGATTGGCCAAGGATTCTTCACCTGAAAAATCAATTCCAAGAATGATTAAATGGATGGCTGGAACACCTGCTTACAAGACAAATATTGATCCTATTTATCAGACAAAAGAACAAGTAAGATTATATCTACATAATATTAGTAGTTGTGTTATGCAAAAGTTAAACAAGTAGTGTAATTATTGGACAACTGAACTTGTTGTTCCGTCAGCTATTCAAGTTGTCCAACAACAGTAAAAGTTGTAAACATACAACTTAGCTATTATTGTACAACTAAATTAGTTATTTCAAAAATATTATATATCTACATAATATTAATTGTGTTATGCAATATTGAAATACTACTGTAATTATAAGACAACTAAACTTGTTTCCACAACTACTTTGTTGTCCAACAACAATAAAAGTGATTTCCACAATCACATATTACTGAAGTTTTTAAATTATGAATAACTTTTTTTAAAAAAATGCAGATGCAAAATCAGGTTGTTCACCCTTTTCTTTTTCCAACAAACATAGAGAAGGAACAAATTTATGTTCAAGATATTGAGTCATATGAAGATAGTTCGGATCCAAAAATTGATGCTTTAAAAGAAGAGTTGGCACTTGTAACAACTATAAAATTGAATATAACTGTTGTTGAAGAAGGTCTTGAGATAACTGGTGGAGAGAATAGTGTTGCGAGAAATTATGGAGTTGAGAGAGACGGTGATGGCCAGATTGCTTTAGATACTTGTAGATCTTTTGGTGGAGTAGGAAGAGATGAATCATATTTAGCTGATCTTGGTAGGGGAGAAGATACCCCTGGTGTGATAAAAACAACAAATGTGAATGCCTTCAATATTGATTGTTGCTGTAAATGTGAAACATGTTGTGATAAGTATGAAACTCTTTTGAATGAAGTAAAATCTTTGTCAACAAAGTTAGATGGCAATCAAAGAGGACTATATATCCGAGCTATGCAAGAAAATCTCCTTATACTCCTGCATTAAAAAGAAGGTTGGCCATGAATTCCAAAGCCAAAAATGCAATGCAGAGTAGATTGGAAGTGAATTTGTACAAACCTCTTGATGTGGAGAAAAGAGAGATCTTTAGTGTCTTCATTAGCAAAAAGGAAAAGGAAAGAAAAATGTATTTGAATGGTAGATTTAATTATCAGGACTTGGTGAGCATGACTGATCCATATTTTTTGTTCGAGTGCAAGGTAAATACTACTATATTTTTAATTTATACAATAATTTATTGATATTGAATTGACTCTCAACTTTATTTTGGCAGCATGTTGATGTGATCTTGTCCCTTATGCGCAAGAGACAGATTTGGTATCCCAAGCACTATGATTCAAGTTTATGATTCCAATATTCATATGTGTGATGAGCGACTTTTCTTACATTGATTCAGCCCATTCTCGAATTGTGGCCCAAACTACTCAAGCAGAGCGGGATGTTCAATCATTTGTCTGAAATTTTTTTGAATGATGCATGGTCATATGAGCGTCTAAAGAATGTGCCAAGTAACAATTCTCGTGCGGCATGTGGACCATATGCCTGTGTTTTTATTGATCACTTGCTTACTGGGACAGATATGAGCTGCCTTAACGACAATGAGGTGGATAATTTTAGGATGAAATATGTTGTTGTTGTGCTTGAGAAGGAATTAATTCCTTGAGAGAGTAGTTGTGTACAAAGTTGATTTTTGTACTTCATTGATAAAACATTTGGATCAATGAAATTATTGTGTTAGTTTTTGATATAATTATTTCAGTAATTTGTGTTTTTGTTATCAACTATTTTAATTGTCTCTACAACTGCTTCAATCGTCCCTGTAAGTGCTTCAGTTGTTCGTACAACTGGTTCAATTGTTCCTACAACTACTTCAATTGTTCGTACAACTGGTTCAATTGTTTCTACAACTAATTTAGTTGTTCCTGCAACTGGTTTAGTTGTTCCTCCAATTCTTTAGTTGTTTTGCACAAAATTATGTAGTTTATACTTAATAATTCACAAAATAACTCGATCGATCTTTAATTTTTACTAAAGGACTTAGTTTATAGTTAATAATCCACAAAATAACTCGATAGATCTTTAATTTTTACTAAACGACTTAGTTTATACTTAATAATTCACAAAATAACTCGATCGATCTTTAATTTTTACTAAACGACTTAGTTTATACTTAAGAATTTACAAAATAACTCGATTGATCTTTAATTTTTACTAAACGACTTAGTTTATACTAATAATTCACAAAATAACTCAATCGATCTTCAATTATTGTTAAACAACTTAGTTTATACTTAATAATTCACAAAATAACTTGATCGATCTTCAATTATTGTTAAATTACTTAGTTTATACTTAATAATTCACAAAATAACTCAATTGATCTTTAATTTTTACTAAACGACTTAGTATATACTAATAATTCATAAAATAACTCGATCGATCTTCAATTATTGTTAAACGACTTAGTTTATACTTAATAATTCACAAAATAACTCTATTGATCTTCAATATCAATGCGAAGTAATCTTAATAATTATAAAAATTGTCCCAACAACTATTAGAGTTGTTAGACAACTATGCGAAGTTGTTGGACAACTGTGAGAAGACGTTGGACAATTAAAAAGTTGTTGGAAAAACTAAAGCAGTTGTTTAATAATGTGCAGTTAATTGAAAAATTTGACCCCTTCAACTGTATCCGTTGTCCAACAACTTTTGAAGTTGTTGGTATACATCTAATAAAAATCTTAACTACATAATTGTTTGAACTAATCATAGCATCTGTAAATACATGTTATGCATACGATAATAACTCATGAAACTACACCATTACTTGTTCCTACAACTTCATTCGATCTCGTAGGACATGGAGTTTTTTTGTGGCCAAATCTTTTACATAGAGAGCATTTATTTCTTTTCTTTGAAACCACTTCTCCTATAGTAGGTACTCGTTTCAGCCGCTTCCTTCCCAGTTTAGTTTTCTTTTCAGGTGGAGGTATTACTCTCTCTAAAATTTCCAGAGGAAGATTTCAAAATTCTTCAGCTGGCACTGGATAGATGGGATCTGCATATGCAAGTATATATGACTCTACCTTATAATACGGAGAAGAGTACTCATAAATCATCTTGCCATATTCATCTCCAAATTTGTGTCTGAGCGCAGCCATAGCATGTTGACAGGGTATTTTATCCAAGTCAAACTCTTGACACAAACATATTTTACTTCGAAGATGGACCATTGCGATTCCATTGTCCGTGGTGACGCTGAAGGTGTCTTCATCAATTTGATGGACCAATAATTTATTTCCCAGATTCTTATTAGCCATTATTTTAGTTTCAGCTGAAGGAATGAAAGTGGTTTTTAACTTGGCGTATGCCATTCTTCTCTCATGAAATTTTTCCGACCATCTCTTGCTTATATCATTGAACAAGGCAATAATGGGAAATTCTCTTGCTTCATTGGACATTGCATTAACAGACTCAGCAATATTTGAGGTCAATACATCATATCTGAAATATAAAAATTCAAAAATATCAAAAATTAAAATACAAACTATTGCAGATTTTTAATACCTATTGTAGTTTTGAAAACAACTGTTTTTAATGTCCCACAACTTCTGCAACTGTTGAAACAATTATGAAAGTTGTCCAGCAATTATAATAATTGTTCCAACGATTATAATAATTGTCCCAACAACTACAATAATTGTTCGAACAACTATACTAATTATTCCAACAACTACAACAATTGTTAGAGACCTGTAATATTTATGTTTGAACTAGTAAGAAGTTTACCTGTTTCCTGGAAAATATGCTCTACTCCATTTGTGAAACCCAACATTCTCAAGATAATCAGCGACCTCCGCATTGATAATTTGGATTTGTTCAAAATGGTCATGGAACACATCTCTCCGATATGCTTTTGTTGCATGGTAATAATGTCCAAGAAAAGCTCCACAATGAAAATTTTTACGAGCATTTTCACCAAGATGCCTCGTGCAACATCCATGGTATGCTTCAAAGTAAAATTTTGATAGTGTTTTTTCTATGCTTGGATGCCTATCAGAAATAATGCACAACTCTGAAGTATCAGGGACTATGTCCAACAATTTCTCAAACAAGTACTCATATGCGGCATCACATTCCTTATCTACTACACAAAATGCAACAGGAAAAACATGATTTTCTGTATCCTGTGCGACAGCAGACAACAAAACTCCATCGTAACGACCTCTTAAGAATGTTCCATCAACGGCTAAAACTTTTCTCATATGCACAAACCCCCTAATCCAAGCTCCATAAGATGCAAAAAAATATTTGAACCTTCCCTTGTCATCAAGCTTTAACGATGTCTTGCTTCCTTCATTTATAGTCATAAGCATATGACGATAACCATCTAGAACTGCATATCCGTGCTC